>NC_034190.2:58861103-59009528 GCF_002021735.2 Oncorhynchus kisutch | reverse complement strand
GAGAGAGAGAGACAGAGAGTACAGAGACATGAGAGAGAGAGAAGAGAATCAGAGAGAGAGAGAGAAGGGCAAGAAGAGAAAGAGCGAGAGAGAGAGAAGAGAGAGAAAGAGAGAGAGAGAGCGAGAGAGATGTTATCTAGGCAATATGTATGTCCACAGGCCTGCTTGCTCCTCTCAATAACACTGAGTTTGATTCCAGGCCACTGTCCTAGCCTGCCACTGGATCCAATCCCACCCCAGCCAGGACATAATGAGGTGAACGACATACTGTAGGGTTTACTGTACACACCATGGCATCATGACATCGCTCAGACACACTGACACCTGGGACACCGGAGGTCGCCACGCCAACGGCATAGCTCAGGTGTCATCATCAGAACCCATACAGAGGAGAGGAAACAGGGTCGTTCTGTTGTGAGTCACAGCACCAGAGAAAGACACACTTCCAAATGGGGCATGACGAACTAGCATGCACGCATTCATACACACTCTGATACCTGACCTCAGAGAACTAAGAAACAAAAGGGGAAAGCTGTGTCTGTCAGTCTGGGGAAACCGGCTAGAGGCGAAGTAAAGAAAGAGACATAATATGATTGATAGTGCGGCTGTACGTGATCCTTGTGTTGTTGTGCCCTAGAGGCTTTGCCAAGCATAACTTGCTGTGTCTGTGGCAGAGAGAGGTTTCAGTACAACTTATCAACACTGCAGCACACTGCCTCAGGCTTCAACGCGGGTATTTTTTCCCTCAGGCTTTTCGCAAATTCACAGGTAATTGTTGGGACAGTTTTGGTACAATTTCGAACTTTATAGTTGTGCCAAACATGTGAGAACAACCTGGCCTCTGAGCGAAAAGAGGTTGCTGGAATGTCTCTTAAACAGTCAAGTCTTAAGGAACATGCCCACATGCCCAGACTAGACCTGGGGTTGACACAGCTCTCACAACGAGCAGGGCTTAGTTTAGATAGGGAGGGACAGGGGAAATGAGACAGAGAGAGATATTCAGTAACTCATACACTCTTATTCCAAGGAGTTTAGTTTGCCAGTAGCTCAACAGATCAGTAAACACTGTATGTAATGTGCATGCAAGCCGGGATAAACAATCAGTGTCGTCCCTGAGCTGATTAACTGAATCTGACTGGGTGCATTCTACAGAGAGACGTCATTCTGTGAACTTGAACCACAGCTTGATTTCGTTTATGAATCTCATGAGGACATACAGTATAGCCTAGATAACCTTTATTTCTCTCTCTCACACACACACACACACACACACACACACACACACACAGAGAGAGACGGCCGACATGGACTAGAGCACAGAGCAGCAATCACGAGAGGCATCTCCTTTATGTGGGTGGTTGGAAGAACTACACTCTGGAACAAACAGAAGCCTCCCGGTTCAGCACAAAGCAATAAACTCCTCCTCCTGCTCCCACCACCCCCCCAAACAGCTGGCAGCATCCCGACAACAACTTGGCGTTCCTTCGCTAGAAAACTTCCAAGCAGCAATGGAACATGGGATACTGGTTTGTTCCGTTGGTTTCTTTCTCTTGGGCCTTGCATGTAAGACTCCTGTCAGGCTCCTGTAAGGCGTGTGTAAAGCTCTTATAAGGCTAGTGTAAGACTCCTGTAAGGCTCCTGTAAGGCTCCTTCATGTAAGGCTAGTGTAAAGCTCTTATAAGGCTAGTGTAAGACTCCTGTAAGGCTCCTGTAAGGCTCCTTCCTGTAAGGCTAGTGTAAAGCTCTTATAAGGCTTGTGTAAGACTCCTGTAAGGCTCCTGTAAGGCTAGTGTAAAGCTCTTATAAGGCTTGTGTAAGACTCCTGTAAGGCTCCTTCCTGAAAGGCTAGTGTAAGACTCCTGTAAGGCTCCTATAAGGCTCCTGTAAGACTCCTGTAAGACTCCTTCCTGTAAGGCTAGTGTAAGACTCCTGTAAGGCTCCTATAAGGCTCCTGTAAGACTCCTGTAAGACTCCTTCCTGTAAGGCTAGTGTAAGACTCCTGTAAGGCTCCTTCCTGAAAGGCTAGTGTATGACTCCTGTAAGGCTCCTATAAGGCTCCTGTAAGACTCCTGTAAGACTCCTTCCTGTAAGGCTAGTGTAAGACTCCTATAAGGCTCCTATAAGGCTCCTATAAGGCTCCTGTAAGACTCCTTCCTGTAAGGCTTGTGTAAGACTCCTGTAAGGCTCCTATAAGGCTCCTGTAAGGCTCCTGTAAGGCTCCTTCCTGTAAGACTCCTGTAAGGCTCCTTCCTGTAAGACTCCTTCCTGTAAGGCTCCTTCCTGTAAGGCTAGTGTAAGACTCCTGTAAGGCTCCTATAAGGCTCCTGTCAGGCTCCTGTAAGGCTCCTTCCTGTAAGGCTCCTGTAAGGCTCCTTCCTGGAAGACTCCTGTAAGGCTCCTGTAAGGCTCTTTCCTGTAAGGCTAGTGTAAAGCTCTTATAAGGCTTGTGTAAGACTCCTGTAAGGCTCCTTCCTGTAAGGCTAGTGTAAGACTCCTGTGAGGTTCCTGTAAGGCTCCTTCCTGTAAGGCTAGTGTAAGACTCCTGTGAGGTTCCTGTAAGGCTCCTTCCTGTAAGGCTAGTGTAAGACTCCTGTGAGGTTCCTGTAAGGCTCCTTCCTGTAAGGCTAGTGTAAGACTCATGTGAGGTTCCTGTAAGGCTCCTTCCTGTAAGGCTAGTGTAAGACTCCTGTGAGGTTCCTGTAAGGCTCCTTCCTGTAAGGCTAGTGTAAGACTCCTGTAAGGCTCCTTCCTGTAAGGCTAGTGTAAGACTCCTGTGAGGTTCCTGTAAGGCTCCTTCCTGTAAGGCTAGTGTAAGACTCCTGTAAGGTTCCTACTCCACCATTATTATTGTATGCATCCTGTGCCACGCATGTTCTAGACACACTGCTCATGTGGATCTCATCTGACGGGTCCAATCGTGAGTTGTGCATGTCTCTAGTTCTAACCTTAGTGACAAGGTGAACACTACTCATCCGCTCTACCAGTGACTATGTTCAGCACATCAACATTATGGTCCCAAAACACAGAACTGAGCAAGATGAATGCTTCCATTATTAAATACTCCTGCAGTGTCACAGTATGACGAACAACATCCCAGACAAGCGGAAGCCATTCACATGAGGAAGTAGGCAGTAGAGGACTAACTGGTTCTGTTTCAGCTCTCACAATCACATTATGGTGTTATGACTCAGTACAGTCGTTATCATGCGCGGTGTCCTCCGGGTTAACGAGTGATCTCTGTGGCACAGAAAAGACAGCAGAGACGAGGCGAGCCAGAAGCCTGCAGATCTTGCTCATCCCAGCATCAATAAGCATTTTAAGGGAGACTGTGCCCTTAACTGCCTTGTTCAGGGGCAGAACAACAGATTTTTTACCTTTCAGCTCAGGCATTCAATCCAGCAACCTTTCGGTTACTGGCCCAACTCTCTAAACCACTAGGCTACCTGCCACTCCAATTCTACAATGTTCCAGAAGCTCCTCTCCTACGCTACAGTAAAAGAAGGCGCAAGAGAACTGTTTGGAAGAGATTAGAAAGGAGAGGGAAAGGGAGAGAGAGGGGGAGAGAGAGAGAGAGGGGGAGATAGGGGGAGAGGGAGAGAGAGGAGAGAGGGAGAGAGGTGGGGAGAGGGAGAGAGAGACAGAGAGGGGAGAGGGAGAGAGGGGGAGAGAGGGGGAAAGGGGGAGAGGGAGAGAGAGGGGGGAGAGACAGAGAGGGGGGGAGAGGGAGAGCGAGGGGGAGAGGAGAGAGCGGAGAGGGAGAGAGAGACAGAGAGGGGAGAGGAGGAGAGGGGGAGAGAGGAGAGAGAGATAGAGAGAGGGGGAGAGGGAGAGAGAGGGGAGAGAGAGAGAGCAGAGAGAGTGGGAGGGAGGGAGAGAGAGACAGAGAGAGGGAGAGAGAGACAGTGAGGGGGAGAGGGAGAGAGAGAGACAGAGAGGGGGAGAGGGAGAGAGGGGGGTGAGAGGGAGAGAGAGGGGGAGAGGGAGCAAGAGAGAGAGAGAACCTGAGCACGTTTCTAAATACACAATCTGGTCCGACGTGAGTCTAATTTCTTCCAGAGCTCGTGGCATGTGACTCCAGGCTACCCACAAAGGGTGAACATTAGCATTCTGCCATGCCAGGCTGTCCATACCATCCTGGCCTCACACCCAACTTCCACTGGAGCTTCACAAAATGGCCACTGAGACACATTATTAGCCAGGCCAAGCTGGCAGAGACACCATTCCACGCCCACCATGCCCCAAGGACTGGGTCTCCATAGCTGGGTTCTCCTTTGTGTGCCACAGGATGAACGATCTGCGGCTTGGCCACTGGAGCAGGTTTGCCAGCTGTGTCTAGGACACTCTACACCCCTGGCCCACTTCAGTAGGGCTTTAGTGCTATCCTGTACAATGAGACTCCTTTAGACACCAGGAAATAGTTCACCTGAACCCTCTCTCAACTCTCTCTCTCTCCTTGTTGCTGTGTGGAATCAGGACTGTCCTGCTGCTGATTCCCACAGTCATGCTCAGCTGCTGCTAAGGCCTTAAGGACTGGGACGAGAGGAGGGGTAAGGTGGTGGTCGTGTGGCCACAGCAACAGGGCTCACCTGTTCCCCTCACTTCAGTTGTGTAAATCAACACGGAAGCCTGAACTCCCCCCTAACGCCAGACCCCACACTCCCCTGATCCTCTGGAGCTGTCCACACACACACACTCATCTGCTCCAGCTCTGCCAACACGGGCTGCAGCTCCGCTCTGTAATTAACCCGCTTGGCTACGCCTGTTCTGCTTACCCCGCTGAAAAACAATCTGTCCTTCTGATTATTCACACAAGACTTTTTCTGCTCAGTACTAATATCAGTTCCCCCACTTACCCCTGTCCCGTCCGTCACACCAGACAAAAGGACTGTTGCTGTTCACACAGAGAACCTACTTCCTGTTATTGCTGTCGTTCTTGAGGACAGAGAGAGATACTGAAGAGAAAAGAGATCAAACACAACCAACAGTAATGTCCTTCTACTGTAAGCCTGCAGTTCTCCCTGCTCAGACACACTCCCTGCGGAGTCTAAAGTCCTGCCTCAGTCAGAGCACAATATGTGCCGGAAGTGAAGGTGTGTTTGGAGCCTCCACGTCACAACAACGTCATAGAGATTAAACAAAATGGTGAAGTTGTACAATGCGATGATGTTGTAGCCGATGATACCCTCCTGGACATGTGGCTCAACGATGGACATTGCATATTGATTGATTATGACTTTCAGTCGTTTTTGAAATTCTACTACCACTAAGTTCTCCTCATGACAGAAACAGAAGTCAAAAGAGATGTTATCGGGGGAGGGGTATATATATTTCAAAGGGCTGTGTGCTAAACTCAGTGAGCCGTTGTTGTGCTGCTCTCTCTGTCCAGCTGTTTAAACCGTACCAGCAGTCTCTGTGCTCGGCCATCTAAGCATGGAGCCTATATCTGTCTCTGCCTTGGCCCCACCCACCCAGGCCTTATCACAACCTGTATCACAGCTCATGTAAGCATGGAGCCTATATCTGTCTCTGCCTTGGCCCCACCCACCCAGGCCTTATCACAACCTGTATCACAGCTCATGTAAGCATGTCTCTGCCTTGGCCCCACCCACCCAGGCCTTATCACAACCTGTATCACAGCTCATGTAAGCATGTCTCTGCCTTGGCCCCACCCACCAGGCCCTATCACAACCTGTATCACAGCTCATGTAAGCATGTCTCTGCCTTGGCCCCACCCACCCAGGCCTTATCACAACCTGTATCACAGCTCATGTAAGCATGTCTCTGCCTTGGCCCCACCCACCCAGGCCTTATCACAACCTGTATCACAGCTCATGTAAGCATGTCTCTGCTTTGGCCCCACCCACCAGGCCTTATCACAGCTCATGTAAGCATGTCTCTGTCTTGGCCCCACCCACCCAGGCCTTATCACAACCTGTATCACAGCTCATGCAAGCATGCAAGAGGGTGTGTGCAGTATGTCCAATGTACGAACTACTTTGCCCTGCCTAGCTGGGGAGAGTGAGTCTCACTGGCCCATGTACGCCTTAGCATTGCGTAGTTACGACGAAGGTTGAGATAGCGTCACCTTTACCTGGAACCTTCCCAGATTTCTTTCTTTCACTCACTCACTCACTCACTCAATCAGCTTCTCGAAAGGCATGCATTAGTCAAACGCCGGGAATCATTTGTGTAGACTAGTGCCTGAGCAATAATGGGAGTGTGTTAACGTGTGTGTGGCAAGGGTGCAGTGATTCACGAGTGGCAACCTGCTTCTTGTAAAACAAATTTAAGGGGAAAATAGAGAGAAGAATTCCTTGGCCTGAGGGCTACCAGAATAAGGTCAAGGCAGAAGAATGAGACTGGCTGAGGGCTACCAGAATAAGATCAAGGCAGAAGAATGAGACTGGCTGAGGGCTACCAGAATAAGGTCAAGGCAGAAAAATGAGACTGGCTGAGGGCTACCAGAATAAGGTCAAGGCAGAAGAATGAGACTGGCTGAGGGCTACCAGAATAAAATCAAGGCAGAAGAATGAGACTGGCTGAGGGCTACCAGAATAAAATCAAGGCAGAAGAATGAGACTGGCTGAGGGCTACCAGAATAAGATCAAGGCAGAAGAATGAGACTGGCTGAGGGCTACCAGAATAAAATCAAGGCAGAAGAATGAGACTGGCTGAGGGCTACCAGAATAAGGTCAAGGCAGAAGAATGAGACTGGCTGAGGGCTACCAGAATAAGGTCAAGGCAGAAAAATGAGACTGGCTGAGGGCTACCAGAATAAGGTCAAGGCAGAAGAATGAGACTGGCTGAGGGCTACCAGAATAAGGTCAAGGCAGAAGAATGAGACTGGCTGAGGGCTACCAGAATAAGGTCAAGGCAGAAGAATGAGACTGGCTGAGGGCTACCAGAATAAGGTCAAGGCAGAAGAATGAGACTGGCTGAGGGCTACCAGAATAAGGTCAAGGCAGAAGAATGAGACTGGCTGGTGAAATAGTTCTGTTATCACTCTGAAACACCAGAATGTTCAGATATTAACAGTAGTCTGCCAAAAGCAGTGGGCAGCCCACCAAACAGTTCCCTTTCTACTGAGCTCACATTTTTAGCAACTCAGCACAACACAAAGAACATACAGCCGGTCTCCTTCTGTGCTCCCGTCTCCTCCTCTTTCCTCCAGAGCGTAGCGTGCCTGTAGCCTCCTTCCTATACTATGAGGAACCTAATCTGCGAGAGCAATCAGACACTCCTGTTCACTCCTCACCACGTTACTCCTTTCTGGGGCAGGAATGAAGTCCTGGCCCTGTTATAGCACTGAGCATTGAGACCCAGTACAGGACTCTACAGTACACACACACACACACACACACACACACTAGCATGTCCCTGGGAGCAGGAGGAGGCGTTGTTGACTGACTGGCCCTATATTCAGCCTTGTTTCTGCAGCTCAGTGCAGCTCCCCAGTGGGGTCAAGGAGCTGCCTGTACAGAGCAGGAAAACTAAAAATACAACCAGCCAGCAACCACGAGACAAAGACTCAAAACATGTGGCACCTGTGATCATCAAGCCAGAGGAATGATCCAAGTTTCTAAGACATTCCTGTCTGTCCCCCAACTCCTCTCTCTCTCTCTCTCTCTCTCTCTCTCTCTCCGTCTCTCTCTCGCCGTCTCTCTCTCTCCTGTCTCTCTCTTCCCCCCGTCTCTCTCTCTCCTGTCTCTCTCTCTCCTGTCTCTCTCTCTCCCCGTCTCTCTCTCTCCCATCTCTCTCTCTCCCATCTCTCTCTCTCCCATCTCTCTCTCTCCCGTCTTCTCTCTCTCTCTCTCCCGTCTCTCTCTCTCCCGTCTCTCTCTCTCCCGTCTCTCTCTCCCATCTCTCTCTTCCATCTCTGCTCTCTCCCCGTCTCTCTCTTCTCTCTCCCCCGTGCTCTCTCTCCCGTCTCTCTCTCTCTCTCTCCCCCGTCTCTCTCTCTCCCGTCTCTCTCTCCCGTCTCTCTCTCTCCCGTCTCTCTCTCCCGTCTCTCTCTCTCCCGTCTCTCTCTCTCCCATATCTCCTCTCTCCCTCTCCATCTCTCTCTCTTCCCATCTCTCTCTCTCCCATCTCTCTCTCTCTCTCTCCCCCGTCTCTCTCTCCCCCGTCTCCTCTCTCCGTCTCTCTCTCTTCCCGTCTCTCTCTCTCCCCGTCTGCTCTCTCCCGTCTCTCCTCTCCCGTCTCCTCTCTCTCTCCCCCTGTCCTCTCTCGCTCTCCCGTCTCCTGCTCTCTCCCGTCTCTCCTCTCTCCCGTCTCTCTCTCCCGGCCTCTCTCTCTCCCGTCCTCTCTGCTCTCCCCGTCCTCTCTCTCTCCCCCGTCTCTCTCTCTCCCGCTCTCTCTCTCTCCCCGTCTCTCTCTCTCTCCCCGTCTCTCTCTCTCCCGTCTCTCTCTCCCCGTCTCTCTCTCTCCCGTCTCTCTCTCTCCCGTCTCTCTCTCTCCCGTCTCTCTCTCTCCCCCGTCTCTCTCTCTCTCTCCCGTCTCTCTCTCCCCGTCTCTCTCTCTCTCTCCCGTCTCTCTCTCCCGTCCCTTCTCTCTCTCTTCCGTCTCTCTCCCCCGTCTCTCTCTCCCCCGTCTCTCTCTCTCCCCCGTCTCTCTCTCCCTCGTCTCTCTCTCCCCCGTCTCTCTCCCGTCTCTCTCCCTCCCCCGTCTCTCTCCCGTCTCTCTCCCCATCTCTCTCTCTCTCTCCCGTCTCTCTCTCTCCTGTCTCTTTCTCTCCCGTCGATCTCTCTCCTGTCTCTCTCTCTCTCTCTCCCGTCTCTCTCTCTCTCCCGTCTCTCTCTCTCTCTCTCTCATGTCTCTTTCTCTCCCGTCTATCTCTCTCCCGTCTCTCTCTCTCTCTCGTCTCTCTCTCTCTCTCTCTCGTCTCTCTCTCTCTCTCTCGTCTCTCCCGTCTCTCTCTCTCTCCCGTCTCTCTCTCTCTCCCGTCTCTCTCTCTCCCCCGTCTCTCTCTCTCCCCCGTCTCTCTCTCTCTCCATAATGCTGTGTTCAAAAGCAAAGGATCTTATGGCCTTGTTCTAAATATGAGATCTGTCACTATCGGCCTCAACACACTCAGTACTGTAGCAGGATGTTACCGGCCAGGCGGAGCAGCAGCCTTAATGATGTATTGTCTTTGCACTACGTCTATGTGGAATACGGTTGTTATTGTTGGGGGGTAGAGCTCATGGAATAAAACCAGTAGCCAACCAAATCTCCCGGGGCCAAACTACATGCCAATTTCCATTTCTCTGAGTCCATCATGGCCTATATATATACACGCCTGCTATGGAAGATATGACCTGTGTATAATTGTTGGAAATCCGTGTGCTATAAAAGGCAGTCATGGATAGGGTTTATGTTTCAGTGCTTAGATGGGGTCAAAACATCGGCCAGAGTAACCATGACGATGGCGGTTATAGCAGGGATTATCTCCTCAAGGTCAGGGGTCAAAGTCCTGCCACGATGCCAATACCGCTGCTGCTGTTTAGTGACACACGCGCACGCACACACACACACACACACACACACACACACACACACACACACACACACACACACACACACACACACACACTTTTTCCAGCAGACCAAACTAGAGCTTCACATGTTTTTATTACATGTGTGTTTGAGAATATTTAACCCGAAATACTGTAGCAGTAGAGTTATAGACAGAGGCCCTTCTCTGGCCCCCGAGTGGGGCAGCGGTCTAAGACACTGCATCTCAGTGCTAGAGGTGTTCCTACGGACCCTGGTTCGATTCCAGGATGTATCACAACTGGCTGTGATTTGGAGTCCCATGGGCCGGCACACAATTGGCTCAGCGTCGTCCGGTTTAGGGTTTGGCCGTCATTGTAAATAACCATTTTTTCTTAATTAACTGACTTGCCTAGTTACATAACATAAATAAATAACGCTCCTTTGGTTGTACATCAAGTCGTTACTCATATCCAGTCCCTACAGACACACTGTGCTTCTCCTCAGAGGCTTCCATCTCCCAGTAATAATGACCCATTTCTAAACTCTGCTCAGCATGCTATCCACTGTCCTGCCCAAAGCCAACAGAACCAGTGTGTCTGAGTGTGTCCCAGCCAGGCCAGGGCCCGCTCCCTCCCAGCAGTATTTCTCCTGGAGTTCTGCACCTTGTCTTCCCCATCCAGAACCTCACACAGGAATCAACACAGAGGCTTCTCTGCCACCCAGAGACAAGAGGCTAATGCTGTCTGTCTGAATGCAGGGCTGTGCTACTGACGTGGTGGGTCGTCTTGAGTGTTGTGCTCCAGGGCACACCGGCTGTGGTTCATATCTGAGAGGGGATCAAATCAACAGTCGTTTGGTCCTCTCTCGCTAACCACCCCCCTGGTATCCCCACCAATGTACTGTGTGGGCTGTCCCTCTTTGTGGAGGAGGAGGAGGAGGCAGACAAGAGGGATGCTAGAACTAAACTATCATCTCACCCTCTCACTGCAGCTGTCTGGCCTGATGGCTCAATGCTCAGTCTATCACTTCAATTCATGTTAATAAGTCTACCTCTTAGTGTATAAGATGCACACTGTGCAGGTAGTGTGTGATGAGACACGGAACCTCTACAATCTGTCTGGCTGTTTGGTCTCACTCTCTGTGTTCCAGAATGCTCCCCGAGGCGTCTGACTCGGCAGCCTTGGCTTTGAGGGGGATCTGTGTCTGATCACTGTAGGGTGCTGCTGTCTAAACTGACTGATGTGATGCAGAAACCAAATGAAACAAGCCCATTACCCTCAGTTGAGCCTCATATAGAGTTGAGGACTGATCTTCAATGCCCCCCCCCCTCTCTCTCTCCTTCTCTCTTTCTCTCTCTCCTCCCCCTGTTTGCCCTGTCTCTCTCAATGGGTTAAAAGGGAAAGGCTCTCTGAAATGGGAGCCAAAACTATGCTTTCTTTCTTCTTGTGATGTCAGATAAATGGACAAGAACACCTGTCTTTGCCATTCAGTGTGTTCGTGCAAGTGGATATGTGTGCTTTCAGGCTGTGTGCATATACACGAGGCAGGGCAGAATGCATCAGTCAGCTTGTGACCTTTACTGGATGCATGGAGAATGAATTAACCCTGACGGATCCTGTACATGACTTGGAGGGGAATCACTATGTCCCCAAGCAACCTCTGCTACTGTGTCTGTTTGTGTATTAAGGCGAGAGGGAGAGAGAGAGAGAGAGAGATAGAGAGAGAGGGACATAAAGAAGGAAAGAAAGAATAATATGAGAAGATAGAAGTATTCTGACACAGAGAGAAGCAGGTGTATGCTGTGCTGTGAGTGGCATCGTGGTGGGGGGTGGAGGAGGCTGTGTTACACACTGTCCCAGAGAAAACCTGTCCCCACGGTAACCACAGGGGGCCCCTGGGACACGGAGACAGAGGACTGTAGGAAACATCTGACATACATCATGGAACAGAACAGAACAGGGGACAAGGAGGAGGAAGAGAGAGAGAGAGAGAGAGAGAGAGAGAGAGAGAGAGAGAGAGAGAGAGAGAGAGAGAGAGAGAGAGAGAGAGAGAGAGAGAGAGAGAGAGAGAGAGAGAGAGAGAGAGAGAGAGAGAGAGAGAGAAAGAAAGAAAGAAAGAGAAAGAGAGAGAGAGAGAGAGAAAGAGAGAGAGAGAAGGGGAGGTATCAAGGGAGAGGTGGATTGCCAAAAACCTACATCAGCTTTCTCTTTTTCTCCTCTGCTCTTTCTCTCTGCTGGAGGTAAGTGAAAAAAAGTAGCAAGCAATGTTTCAAACTTTGAATCACCCGAGATTTGTCCTCTTTCTGCTGTCCTAGCCTGTTCCAGAGGCTCACGTTCCATTCTTCACAGAAAGAGAACCAGAGATTTGAGAGCCAGCGCTAAATCTGCCAAAACATTTAGTCATTCCTGGCTGGAGAAATACGGCACCCTCTTACTATGTCCTTCTAATACCAAGGATTAGCCCCCTAGCTCATCACTCTTCTGGAGACATCTATCACACACACACCCGCACAAACACACACACTGACATTCCTTTTGTCTCCCAAGCACTTTGTCAAGTGCTCTGGTCTATCAGTGGGGGGGGGGGGGGGGGGGGGACTGCATCAGAATATACCTCTTCTACAATAAAGGGTTGCTGGTAGATCTCCCCCACACACGCACACACACTCACACACACACACACACACACACACACACACACACACACACACACACACACACACACACACACACACACACACACACACACACACACACACACACACACACACACACACACACTCACTCACACTCACGTTAAAGGTTCCACCCTGAAGACATGCTCACAAGTCATCTGAAGCAGCCTCTATCAGATCTTTAACGTGTTCTATAATTACCTACGCTACACTCTAGACAACAATCTGATTCACATGTTCTACTTCAGCCCCTCTAAAATATCCATACACTCAGGATGTACACACCCTGGTAAATGGTGACAGAAACACACATGCTAACACACTTGTATGTACGTGACTGACACACCGGCTCACAAACATGATACGTAGAGTCAGCACTGGGCCACTTTATTCTCCAGTAATAGTCATTTGGGAAAAAGGTCTAATTGGCCTAGCGTTAGCCCTACGGCTCCGACATTATTCCCTAGTGCTCCGGAGCTGGCGCACGGAGAGCTGAGACATGTTCATATTAGAGGTCGACCGATTAATCGGAATGGCCGATTAATTAGGGCCGATTTTAAGTTTTCATAACAATCGGAAATCGGTATCTTTGGTGTAGCCGAAGTGAAATGGCTAGCTAGTTAGCGCGCGCTAACTAGAGTGACGGAAGCTTTACTGTTTCACTGGCAATACTAAAGTGCCTATAAGAACATCCAATTGTCAAAGGTTAATGAAATACAAATGTTATAGAGGGAAATAGTCCTATAATTCCTATAATAACTACAACCTAAAATGTTCTACCTGGGAATATTGAAGACTCATGTTAAAAGGAACCACCAGCTTTCATATGTTCGCATGTTCTGAGCAAGGAACTGAAACGTTAGCTTTCTTACATAGCACATATTGCACATTTACTTTCTTCTCAAACACTTTGTTTTTGCATTATTTAAACCAAATTGAACATGTTTCATTATTTACTTGAGGCTCAATTGATTTTATTGATGTATTATATTAAGCTAAAATAAGTGTTAATTCAGTATTGTTGTAATTGTCATTATTACAAATACATTTCAAAAAAATCGGCCGATTAATCGATGAATTGGTCCTCCAATAAAGGGTATTGGTGTTGAAAAATCATAATCGGTCGACCTCTAGTTCATATCCCTGGGGAATAACAGCACAGTTCTCAAGACACTGAGGGTTCTACAAAGCAGACCGTGGTAAGGCCCAGAGGACCAGCTTACACTGTGGATGTCCAACCAACCACTCCGCTCAGTTCTGTTCTGTGGATGCGTAGAGGGGTACAAATAAAAGACATGGGGGGGCACTGAAAACACAAAAGAAGAACAATGAAAGAGAAGCAGTAGAGAGGAGGGGAAGGATGAGGAGGAGATGGCATGGGAGGCGAGGAAACCACTCATTTAAATGGTGGAAGCAGGGGGGTGAAAAACAATATTGTCCCTTTTGTTAGTTGGTCCCTCTCTTTCTTGCCCTCTGTATGTTTGTGGCAGTGCTGAGAGGGTAGATAGACAGGGTTCCATCTGTGAGAGCCGTGGCATTTGGTCACCACAGCCACTTACGCCCCCAGAACACTGCCTGTGTGTTTACTTAGTCAGGACCCAGCACCCGGCAGCCTTGACGCCAGCCGTGTGTCTACACACTCTGTCAGGACCAGGCAGCGGTGTGTGTGTGCACATAACTAGGAGCCCTGACAACTATAATGGGTCTTTTCTTCTACTCTGTGATGGTCTCCCTGTGTGTTCAGTTAACTCAACACTCCATTGTGACCCTGGGGTCTGAGGATGAGGTGGGAGACCTGAAAGAGGCTTTCTCCTCAAAGAGGTGGACAGAAAACAGGCTTATAAATGCTGTCACTCTCTCTCTCTGCCCCCCCCCCCCCCGCCTCTCTTAATTCTGCTACTCTGCTTACCTCTACAGGGTCTTTACTCAACAAAACACACAGAGATAGATCCGTCTGGCCTCGGCATACGCTCCACTGTGCACACATTCCCACAGGTTGTTTGCTGCTGCTGAGTTTGGAGAAGGGACACTAACAAGAGGATATGTGGATATGAATATGTAAATAGCATTTATAATATAGTGTATAAGTGGTCAAGTTTTGTCTTGATTCCTATGTTGAAAATGTCAAATATATTTGTTGGTCGGTGGTGTGTAATGAGCGGCAACCAGACGCTGCACTTGACACATTTATGAAATTGCTTATTCCAGTTACTAATAAGCATGCACCCATTAAGTAAATGACTGTAAAAACTGTTAAATCTGTTAAATCCCCGTGGATTGATGAGGATTTGAAAAATGGTATGGTTGAGAGGGAGGAGGCAAAAGGAATGGCAAATAAGTCTGACTGCACAGCTGATTGGCAAACGTACTGTAAATTGAGATGTGACTGAACTGAACAAAAAGAAGAAGAAGCTATACTATGAAACAAAGATATACAAGATATATAAAGAATGATAGTAAAAAGCTTTGGAGCCCCTTTAATTACATTTTGGGCAAAAAGGCTAACTCGGCTCCATCATTCATCGTATCAGATGGCTCATTCATCATGATTTTTGAATTGGCAAGATTAACAAAAGTCTGAATCTACACATGCATAACTGGCCAAATTATGAAAGACAAGCACTGTAATTTTGAATTCCATAAAGTGAATGTGGAAGAGGTGGGAAAATGATTATAGTCAATCAACAATGACAAGCCCCCTGGGTCTGACAACTTGGATGTAAAATGACTGAGGATGATAGCGGACTATATTGCCACTCCTATTTGTCATCTATTCAATCTAAGCCTACAGGAAAGTGTGAGCGCTCAGGCCTGGAGGGAAGCAAAAGTCATTCCGCTACCCAAGAACAGCAAAGCACCCTTTACAGTCGACCAATCAGCTTGTTACCAATCTTAAGTAGTCTTTTAGAAAAAATTATGTTCGACCAGAATTAATGCTATTTTACAGTAAACAAATTAACAACAGATTTTCTGCACACTTACATGGAAGGGCATTCAACATGTATGACACTTATACAAATGACATGATTGGCTGAGAGAAATTGATAATAAAAAGATTGTAGGAGCTTTTTTGTTCGACTTCAGTGCAGCTTTTGACATTATTGATCATAATCTGCTGCTGGAAAAAATGTATGTGTTATGGCTTTACATCCCCTGCTATATTGTGGATCGAGAGTTACCTGTTTAACAGAACACAGAGGGTGTTCTTTAATGGAAACCTCTCCAACATAATCTAGGTAGAATCAGGAATTCCCCAGGGCAGCTGTCTAGGCCCATTACTTTTTTAGATTTTTACTAATGAGCGGCTCTGAGTAAAGCCTCTGGTGTCTATGTATGCTGATGACTCCACACTATACACGTCAGCTACCACAGCAAGTAAAATCACTAACTAATAAGTTAGTAATAAACATTTCAAAAACTAAAAGCATTCACTAAACCTCATCTAAATATTGTAAGGCATAATGTGGAAACTGAGAAAGTTGAGGTGACTGTCATGGCCCAAACGTATTGATGCAACAGTAACTAAGATGGGAGAGGTCTGTCCATAATAAAGTGATCTTCAGCCTTCTTAACAATGCTATCAACAAGGCAGGTCCTTTAGGCCATTGTTTTGTCGCACCTGGACTACTGTCCAGTTGTGTTGTCAGCTGCCACAAAGAGGGACTTAAGAAAATTACAATTGGCCCAGCAGCACGGCTGGCCCTCAAATGTGCATGTCAATCTCCTGGCTCAAAGTAGAGGAGAGATTGACTTCATCACTACTTGTATTTGTAAGAAGGGTTGACATATTGAATGCAGAGAGCAGTCCATTTAAACTACTAGCACACAGCTCAGACACCCATGCATACCCCACAAGACATGCCACCAGAGGTCTCTTCACAGCCCCAAGTACAGAACAGACTACGGGAGGCGCACAGTACTACATAGAGCCATGACTACATGTAGCTCTATTCCATATCAAGTAACTGAGGCAAGCAGTAAAATAACATACGCACTCTAAACACACGTACACATGGATTTTGTGTTGTAGATATGTGGTAGTAGAGTAGTGGCCTGAGGGCACACACTTAATCTGTTGGTGAAATGTATTGTAATGTTTTTAAAATGGTATACAACTGCCTTAATGTTGCTGGACCCCCAGGAAGAGTAGCTGCTGTCTTGGCAGCACCTAATGGGGATCCATAATACATGCAAATACAAATGGCAGACACTAAAGGGTGGGGGGTGGTTAGGTATATAAAGGGAGTGACGAGTAAGGGTGAACGTCCTCATGGTGTCTGTTCTATAGAGAGAGAGAGTCTGGCAGGAGTCCAGTGGTCTCAGAGCTGCTGGTGCCAGTGATCCTATCACCACAAACCCATTGGCTGACTGACTGGACACAGCCAGCTCATCTGTTCCAAACAGCTAAAGTTACCTCTTCTTTGCTCTGCTCTTTAAAGACCCCCCACATCCCGCCAACACCCTCCAACACACACACAACTATAAGTCTGTCTGTGTGCACGCATACTGTGAACACCAGTCAATGCCGCAATTTTATTCTGTTACTGGCAATTAGTAAAATGAGGTTTTCCGTTGTTTTTCTGTTTGCTGAATATAATTGTCCCATTGTTAATTTCCCCAACAGTCATGATTTGCATAATAGTTATGGTTTTAATTAGGCCTAATTGCAGGTAATTTGCATCCTGATACTTTTTAAACTAATCTGTAGAGTTAAAAGTATTCTGGTGCTTTGATCTTACAAGTCTCCTGAACGAGCTCCCAGGGACATGATTTGATTGAAGTAGCGGCTGTGTGTGTGTGTGTGTGTGTGTGTGTGTGCGTGCAGAGTAGCTCACTCCTACGTCCTCCAATGATCCAATGGCCCTCCTCCTGAAAGGAGATTTGTAGTGCAAAGACTTAAGGGCATCTCCTGTCACTCCTAGTGTGTACCGCTAGGATACTGCTGAGCATCGCCACTGATCACAACCATTCAGATTGCCCATTCTTCCTCCATATCTCATTCTCTAGGCTCTACTGTAGGTTAGTCATACCTCTTCTTTGTGGATTTTCCCAGCCCATAGTCTGGGATCCATTAAATAAAAGCATGGATGGGTGGACCATGGGCATTCCTGAGCAGCAGCTCCCAGCACTCATTAACCCAGACAACGGCAGAGATTATCGTTCATTTCCACTGGCCTTCTCCTTTAGGCTTCAGGCCCACATCCACTCCACTAATGACCGTCCTTAGGGGCCCTCCCCTGGGAGACACGGGGCCCCAGTCCTGGGTTACACAGAGGTTAGCATGTGCAAACACCAGGACAACCAGAACAGCTGCAATACCACGACCCTCTCCATCACCCACTGTCACATCCATAACACACACACACAAACACTATAAGACCTGCTGGTAGAGACAGGGTGTAATTGACCAACGGTGGGATATATTGACAGACAGTGTGGCGGTCACTGTTTTGTATCTGTCTGTCTCACCCAACCTATACCCGCTCTAAACATCACACACACACACACACACACACACACACACACACACACACACACACACACACACACACACACACACACACACACACACACACACACACACACACACACACACACACACACGCCAGCCTTTCCGCAGGAAGGGAAAGGCTGTTTGGGCTGAGGCAGGCTGGACACTGTGGTGCCCACCACTGAGCCCTTTTCCATCCTGCAAGCTGATCCCCCCGCCCCGGTCAGTCTGCTGGGCCTGGGTCATGGGGGACCCTTTTTACTGCAACACTGACCAGGTGATTAAGAGACAAAGGAATATCCAGAGTTTCCACTGTGAGAGAGGAAAACAAGCCTCTACATTCAGACTGAGAGGCATGGTGCCTTGCATGCTGACCTGGGCTACACCACTGTGTTGACTGAGCTGTTTGACACCAGGGTAAATACAAGGTTAGTCACAGACACATGCATTGTGTGTGTGAATGTGTGTGTGTGGCTGTATGCAAACACTCTGACACATAAAAAGAAAATCCCTGGCAGGTGATAAACCTTAGCCCGATTATTCATGGAAAACGGCTAAACCATGAACCCTTCAGTAGAAGTCTTGTTCTGACCAGGAAACTGTAAATGGTCAAAGATGATTTTGCAAGTTTCTGGAGACAGGAGAAGACAGACTTGGGGCTGAACGGAGGAGAGAAGAAGTCTGTCTTGTGTGACATGGTTTCTCATGGTGTTGTGATGGATGACTGTGTTTACAGGAGCAAAAGGAGGCTTTACTCAGCAAACAGCAGAACACATCAACACAATGCCTATCAACAGCCCTCCTAGTCCCTGACACTGGGTCTCTGTCAACACCTCTACTCAGCCAGCCGCCACTCCAAACACTGTTACCATGGAGATGTCAATTACTCTAAAGTTCGTCTGAGATTTGTTGCAGCAGAGTGCTGATCCAACACCCACTGTGAGAAAGTCTCCTCCCCTCCAACCTCTTCTCCAAAATCACAAATACCCCGATAAATTAGCACAGGAGATAGATGCAAGGTTGAGAACAGAAGCCTTCCCGCTGATCCTTCCCTTACACCAAATGTTTCAAATGTTGCTTTGTACTTTGAGTATTCACAAGGAAGCAGGCAGGTAAGTAATCACATCATCTACAGGTGTATAGCCTATTTGTCATCACTCTAAGGGCTGGGAGCCAACTGCCAACCCATTGGAAGAAAAACAAGATCAGGAATTGCAAAAACACAAAATGTATACAGCATAAATGACCATCAATTTAAAAGCATGACTTTTGTAAACATTCTTGGCATGGGTCTTCCAGTCATGGCCCAGGAGTAAAGTCAATGTAGCACATCAAGCCTTGGCTGTGGTAATGACCTAAAACACTGAAACCGGGCCATCTCTGCCCGTCTTAATGAGCAGGCGTTTTTACAGACTACTACTCTGGGACCCAGGCCTAAGGACCACCACGTCAGGGGTACGGGCCAGTTAGACCAGTTAAATACTGTGAGTTATTTCCAGACAACCACCTACTGGGTAGTGATAAAACCAAACAGAAAGGGAGAGGAGCCAAGAGGTTTGGACTGGAGGAGTATTTGGGGAATGTTAAAGCAACTGAAAGGTCTCTGGAAATAACTAGTCATTAGAGTAACGTTCGCCCCGGTGTTGGTTGCTGGGGGTTTTCCAATCCGGAATATTGACATGTATCAAATGTCTTTCATTAAGCTCTTTTTACATTAGCAGTTGTCACAAAGTGGTTTACAGATACCCAGCCTAAAACCCCAAAGAGCAAGCAATGCAGAGGCAGGAACATAGTGGCTAGGAAAAACTCACTGGAAAGCAGGAACATAGTGGCTAGGAAAAACTCACTGGAAGGCAGGAACATAGTGGCTAGGAAAAACTCACTGGAAGGCAGGAACATAGTGGCTAGGAAAAACTCACTGGAAGGCAGGAACACAGTGGCTAGGAAAAACTCACTGGAAGGCAGGAACATAGTGGCTAGGAAAAACTCACTGGAAGGCAGGAACATAGTGACTAGGAAAAACTCACTGGAAGGCAGGAACATAGTGGCTAGGAAAAACTCACTGGAAGGCAGGAACATAGTGGCTAGGAAAAACTCACTGGAAGGCAGGAACATAGTGGCTAGGAAAAACTCACTGGAAGGCAGGAACATAGTGGCTAGGAAAAACTCACTGGAAGGCAGGAACATAGTGGCTAGGAAAAACTCACTGGAAGGCAGGAACATAGTGGCTAGGAAAAACTCACTGGAAGGCAGGAACATAGTGGCTAGGAAAAACTCACTGGAAGGCAGGAACATAGGAAGACGGCTAGAGATGAACCAGGCTCTGAAGGGTGGCCAGTCCATGAGGTGAATGGTAACAGTTCTTCTAACCCTTTTGGGTTCCATGTAGAACCCTCTGTGGAAAGGGTTATGTAGTGAACCCAAAAAGGTTCTACCTGGAACCAAAAAGGTCATTCAAAGGGTTTAGATGGAACCTTTTTTTCTAAGGGTGTAGATACACTACAGAAACTTGGTCTGACCAGGCTCTTGGAGTTCAGTTCAGGGTTCAATTCACAGTTTGATCCAGGCCTTTCATCTGATATTTTATTTATTATTATTCATTATTATTTAGGCAAGTCAATTAAGAACAAATTCTTATTTCTGTCCGGCCAAACCCGGACGACGCTGGGCTAATTGTGCACCTCCCTATGGGACTCCCAATCACGGCCAATTGTGATACAGCCTGGAATTGAACCAGAGTCTGTAGTGATACCCTAGCACTGAGATGCAGTGCCTTAGACCGCTGCGCCACTCAGAAGCCTGAGTGACCTAAATCACTGTTGATTCATATTATTGTTGACAATGTTGCTTAACCAGTTAATCCGTAGATGTTGCTTTAGATTGTCTTGTGTTGTTACAAAGTCATGACATGTCAGGTCTTAGAAGTGCTCTGACACTGGTGGGTGAATGGCCTGTAGTGTGTAGCAGTCCAGTATCATTAATTAATGGCCTGGACAGCTCGGACAGACATCCTTACAGCTCTAGAGATGAGAGGAGTGTCTCCCTTAGCCAGATGACTCACACTAAATTATTCCGCTGCTCTGTCGGTTGCCACATACTTTAGTCGGAGACTGCCATCATTGAAGCTGCTTCTGGTGATGAAGGGCACGAGAGGTGTTGTACAAAAAAAAGTCATCAGCTTTTGGATCGTCTCTAACCAATCAGAGTATCAAAGCCAATTGCGAATTATCCAACCGCCACTTTACCCACGTGTGTTCTGGCTCTGGCCCAACCCACTGATTTCTGGACCAATCCGACAACCCCTAATGTGTTTGCGTTCGGTGAAGGGTCAGGGAGGTACTCAGATTCAGACTCATTGCGGAGAAGAAACTAACGTCTGTGGGCGGGGCGTAGCGTTTGGCCGGAGCAAGGAGTCTGGGTAGAGGTGTACTATTCAGACAGCACCAAACCACCCCAGTAAAGAAGGTCTCTGCACTGACACACCAAAATGGCAAGTTTTTTTTGACAACATCTAAAATGGTCATCGATGATGTCCATGATGGTTAGCTACCTCCTGTTCATCCGGCAGTCAGTGGCCCAACAATGCAGCTTTTCGGCCCAAACTCCCAGTCAGCACAAACTGACCCTGACCAGTAAAAACAGTCCCACACACCTGGCGTGCCTGGGCTCACAGAACATTGGTGAAAGGAAAGAGTGGAGAGACAGGTGAATGGGGAGGAGCACTGGAAGAGGGAAAACCATTACAACAAATCTACACCAGCAGTGGCCTTAGCCAGTAGTAATCACAATACCACCTACAGTGCCTTCGGAAAGTATTCAGACCATTTGACTTGACGTTACAGCCTTATTCTAAAATGGATTCAATAAATATAAAATCATCAACAATCTACACACAATACCCCACAATGACAAAGCAAAAACAGGTTTGCAGAAATATTTGAAAAACATAAATACTTTATTTACATAAGTATTCAGGACCTTTGATTTGAGACTCGAAATCGAGCTCAGCTGCATCCTGTTTCCATTGAACATTCTTGAGATGTTCTACTACTTGATTGGAGTCCACCTGTGGTAAATGAAATTGATTGGCCATGATTTGGAAAGTCACACACCTGTCTGTATAAGGTCCCACAGTTGACAGTGCATGTCAGAGCAAAAACCAAGCCATGAGGTTGAAGGAATTGTCCACATGCCAAGTATCACATAAGGAGGAAACCTGGCACCATCCCAACCGTGAAGCATGGTGGTGGCAACATCATGCTGTGGGGATGTTTTTCAGTGGCAGGGACTGGGAGACTAGTCAGGATCGAGGCAAAGATGACCGGAGCAAAGTACAGAGAGATCCTTTTAGAAAACCTGCTCCCGATCAAACATCTCTGGAGAGTTGAAAATAGCTGCGCAGCAATGCTCCCCATCCAACCTGACAGAGCGTGAGAGGATCTGCAGAGAAGAATGGGGAAAACTCCCCAAATACAGATGTGCCAAGCTTGTCTCATCATACCCAAGACGACTAGAGGCTGTAATCACTGCCAAAGGTGCTTCAACAAAGTACTGAGTAAAGGGTCTGAATACTTATGTAAATGTGATATTTCCATTTATTTTTTTGTAATAAATTAGCAAACATTTCTGAAAACCTGTTTTTGCTTTGTCATTATGGGGTATTGTGTGTAGATTGATGAGGGGGAAACGATTTAATCAATTTTAGAATAAGGCTGTAACCTAACAAAATGTGGAAAAAGTCAAGGGGTCTGAATAGTTTCCGAATGCACCGTATATTACACATGTACAAGGCCATTATAAAATCCCATGAGATGTTTTCTTCAGCCACAACGGTACATCCAAGTAAAGATGATTTTTGTCTTTATGATAGAATATCTTTACTCAGCTAACAACTTTCAGATGTTTGATGATGGATAAACACAAGTGTTGGAGGGTGTGTGAGTGACTAAAGACGTCGGAACCTAAAGGCTATTTATTTCAGCTCACCCGGGATAACCATGGGTAGTGGGTGGGGGGTATAAGCACCTGTCCCTTTCCCACGCACACATGCACACTCTCTCCACAGGATAGCAGTGGAAAACAAAGATGGAAATATAGTACATGAATACTTCATATAATAGTAATAGCAAATTGGAACATGCAATAGTGCAGAGGCAGGAACATAATGGTGTTTAAACTTTGGCAACAAAACCAAGCAATTTGTAGGAACATCTGACAAGATTCAAGACAACAAAGTGATCATTAAAATCGGACCACAATCATTACAATCCAACTTTGGCTTTTCCATACCACAATAAAACATAGGTTGTGCTTCCATTGCCTTCATTTGCTCAGTGTCTTCACAATGTGTAACTTGGACTCACTTCAGGTATGATTATAGAGTACAGACATCTCTATTCAGTAGAGCAAGCTGCTCTAACTACTTTACTATACATCAACTGATTACAGGCTATCAAGTGGAGCTGAACTACCCCAATCTTTAGATTTCTAATTGATTCAATTGTTTAAAACATGTGCCCAACAATAGCTAATTGACTCCGTGTAAGAGCTAAATGATGAATAAAATATGTCCACTCCCATCCGACTCGTGACTCCACTAAAGGTCCAATGTAGTCAAAAACCAGACTTTTCTGTTGTACATACATTTCCACACTATGAGGTTGGAATAATACTGTGACATTGTAACAGATGTTTGAAAAGATCGGACATTTCTCTCTGTTTTGGTGGGATGGAGTTTTGGCCTGCATGGTGACATCACCAGGTGGTAAATTAGTTAATAGACCAATAAGAATGAGAGTTCCAAACCTCTCTGCCAAATAAGAGCAGTTTTCCCCTCCCCACTCAGACCACTCACAGACAGACACTAACCACGTTTCCATCCACAGTTTGTAAAGTCCTACCTTATAAAAACAAACATCAGCTGTGACGGAAACAGGAAGTTTCGATACAATATTATAAATGCCAACAAATATTTTTTTAATTCGACATTGTGGGATCTTTTTGGATTGGTAAAACAAATTATGCTAGAAATGGCATGCGCAAATACAGTGCATTCGGAAAGCATTTAGAACCCTTGACTTTTACCACAATGTGTTACTTTACAGCCTTACTCTTAAATGGATTACATTGCTATTTTTCCTCATCACACAATACCCCATAATGACAAAGCAAAAACAGGTTTGTAGAATTTTTTGGTAGAAATTTAAATAAGTATTTAGACCCTTTACTCAGTACTTTGCTGAAGCACCTTTGGCAGTGATTACAGCCTCAAGTATTCTTGGGTATGATGCTACAAGCTTGGCACACCTGTTTTTAGGGAGTTTCTCCTATTCTTCTCTGTAGATCCTCTCAAGCTCTGTCAGGATGTATGAGGAGCGTTGCTACACAGCTATTTTCAGATCTTTCCAGAGATCTTCGATCGGGTTCAAGTCCGGGCTGTGGCTGGGCCACTCAAGGACATTCAGAGACTTGAACCGAAGCCACTCCTGCATTGTTCTGTTGGAAGGTGAACCTTTGTCCCAATCTGAGGTCCTGCGTGCTCTGGAGCAGGTTTTCATCAAGGATCTCTCTGTACTTCACTCTGTTCATCTTTCCCTTGATCCTGACTAGTCTCCCAGTCCCTGCCGCTAAAAAACATCCACACAGCATGATGCTGCCACCACCATGCTTCACTGTAGGGATGGTGTCAAGTTTCTTCCAGACGTGACGCTTGGCATTCAGGCAAAGAGTTCAATATTGGTTTCATCAGACCAGAGAATCTTGTTTCTCATGGTCTGAGAGTCCTTTAGGTGCCTTTTTTGGCAAACTCCAAGCGGTCTGTCGTGCCTTTTACTGAGGAGTGGCTTCCGTCTGGCCACTTGATGGTGGAGTGCTGCAGAGATGGTTGTCCTTTTGGAAGGTTCTCCCATCTCCACAGAGAACTCTGGAGCTCTGTCAGAGTGACCATCGGGTTCTAGGTCACGTCCCTGACCATGGCCATTCTCCACCGATTGCGGTGTTTGGCCGTGTGTTTGGCCGTGCGGCCAGCTCTAGGGAGAGTCTTGGTGGTTCCACACTTCCTCCACTTAAGAATGATGGAGGCCACTGTGTTTTTGGGGATCAATGCTGCAAAAAAATGTTTGGTACCCTGCCCCAGATCTGTGCCTCGACACAATCCTGTATCTGAGCTCTGAGGACAATTCCTTCAACCTCATGGCTTGGTTTTTGTTCTGACGTGCACTGTCAACTGTGAGACCTTGTATAGACAAGTGTGTGCCTTTCCAAATCAGGTCCAATCAATTGAATTTACCACAGGTGGACTCCAATCAAGTTGTAGAAACATCTCAAGGATGATCAATGGAAACAGGATGCACCTGAGCTCAATTGAGACTAATGGCAAAGGGTCTGAATACTTATGTAAATAAGGTATTTCTGTTTTCGCTTTGTCATTATGTGGTATTATTGATATGGTGTGTGGTCCTCCCACTACGACTAGGGAAACCATGCAGTTTATTAGGCTACAGATGAAGTAAGTTATGATGAAAGTGCACTGTGATCTTGATGCTCCTTTCCAATAAATAATGGGGCTCTTATTCTGGTGACAATATGATCGATGCTTGACTGTGTTTGACAAATAAAACAATTCTCGCTTTTATCCATAATCATCTCATCATGTGTAGACTATACCTGCACAGCCTATCTGCGAGCTGTCGACCACCTTCTAAGACCAGAGTAGGAACATTTGCTAACGCAATAGTAGTTGTGACAAAACTATCAGTATTGTTGAAAATGTGATGGAAACATATTGAACTTTAGATTTGTATTCGGTACAATCGAAAAGTACATTTTGTGTGCGCTATGACATGACACACTGATTTTTATCAGCAAAAAGTCAATTTGGTGGGAACACACCACAGGTGGGAAAATGCGCATATTTTCTTTATGCGGATACTAGAGAGTAGAGGTCGACCGATTATGATTTTTCAACGCAGATACAGATACCGATTATTGGACGACCAAAAAAGCCGATACCGATTAATCGGCCGATATTTTTATTTTATTATTTGTAATAATGACAATTACAACAATACTGAATGAACACTTATTTTAACTGAATATAATACATCAATAAAATCAATTTAGCCTCAAATAAATAATGAAACATGTTCAATTTGGTTTAAATAATGTAAAAACAAAGTGTTGGAGAAGAAAGTAAAAGTGCAATATGTGCCATGTAAGAAAGCTAACGTTTAAGTAACTTGCTCAGAACATGAGTACATATGAAAGCTGATGGTTCCTTTTAACATGAGTCTTCAATATTCCCAGGTAGAACATTTTAGGTTGTAGTTATTATAGGAATTATAGGACTATTTCCCTCTATACCATTTGTATTTCATTAACCTTTGACTATTGGATGTTCTTATAGGCACTTTAGTATTGCCAGGGTAACAGTATAGCTTCCATCCCTCTCCTCGCCCCTACCTGGGCTCGAACCAGGGAACAAAACGACAACAGCCACCCTCGAAGCAGCGTTACACATGCAGAGCAAGGGGAACAACCACTCCAAGGCTCAGAGCGAGTGACGTTTGAAACGCTATTAGGGCGTGCTAACTAGCCAGCCATTTCACTTCGGTTACACCAGCCTCATCTCGGGAGTTGGTAGGCTTGAAGTCATAAACAGTGCAATGCTTGACCCACAACGAAGAGCTGCTGGCCAAACGCAAAGAAAGTGCTGTTTGAATGAATGTTTACGCACCTGCTTCTGCCTACCACCGCTCAGTCAGATACTTAGATACTTGTATGCTCAGTCAGATTATATGCAACGCAGGACACGCTAGATAATATCTAGTAATATCATCAACCATGTGTAGTTAACTAGTGATTATGATTGATTGATTGTTTTTAGAAGATAAGTTTAACGCTAGCTAGCAACTTACCTTGGCTTACTGCATTCGCGTAACAGGCAGGCTCCTTGTGGAGTGCAACGAGAGAGAGGCAGGTCATTATTGCGTTGGACGAGTTAACTGTAAGGTTGCAAGATTGTATCCCCCGAGCTGACAAGGTGAAAATCTGTCATTCTGCCCCTGAACAAGGCAGTTAACCCACCGTTCCTAGGCCGTCATTGAAAATATGAATGTGTATTTAACTAACTTGAAATCGGCCCTAATTAATTAGCCAATTCCGATTAATCGGTCGACCTCTACTAGATAGTATTCACATGAAGATCTGTTGCCAATTGGATGGAAACCTAGCTACAGTACTTGAAAAATGATTGCTTGAGAAATTGCTCTTTTATAAGAAATAATGTTCTTTTTGACCATTGTAACAGAAAACAATCACAGTAAAGTATTTAATTGTTACCCAGAAATGATTTCATATTGAGATAAAAAAAAACGTCTGCATTGGACCTTTAAGGATGGCACCTGGCAGTCAGGATGGGAGGTGACTGACTGGCCGATTGACTGACAGTACCAGAGGGAAGGATAAGGTCCTGTAACAAACCAGCCCTCTCCTGTTGCGTTCAGCATCTGTTCACGGATATGCAACCGGTCAAGATCAGGCATGTTTCCCCCAGACTAACCCATTAGACCTATTCCATTGTGAAAACCTTAGTTCCCGTGATGTAGGACAGGTAGGCATATGTTGTGTTAAAAAAGAATACTGTCTAGGAAAAAAAGAGCAACAATATATAATGCATATTGATACAGAACAATCATATAATTATTGAAATACCATAGCATTTATCCCAATGCATTCGTTTTTATATCCTGTTAGTGTCCTGTATCAACTTTTAGTGCGTTTCATTGACTACATGATATTATTGCCTTTGACAAATGTTGGTTCTTATGAATTTTCATAGCATACCCTTTGAATTGCAAATGCAGTGAACGTTTTCATTTCTGGCACGAAAAGCTAAACCGAGACAAAACGTTTTGCCATAAAGGTTTTGATCAATTTGAAACTTCATCGCCAGTCAATTCGCCTACTTCAGCCCTGTTTTATTAGCGGTATTGTACTGTTGCACAGCAGACAGTCATGAATCGGCAGAAGTGAATAGCGGCTACATTGTAACGAGGATCAACAGAAGAAAAACTTGTTAAATTCTATCCGTCTAGTTTCGTTCATCTAAACATACATTGACAATACACTGTACAATAGTAACTTGCGTACCTTGTCTCGGCCATTTTCCTCACATTATATGCGCAAAAAGTTGGAAAAAGATGTGCGTTGTAGTAGATTTCCCAGCTATGTGCAGTTCCACGTAACTACAGCACAGAGTACTGCCTCTCACCCCTGCCCTGTCTGTGTGAGTCAGACGGTCGGCGTTTCTCCCTCCTTCCCCTCCACTAAACTCCACCATGCCTTTGGGTTGTGTGGAATCGTATCCCTACAGGACTGTAATTGAACTGTCCTCTCTGGATTTTGCTGTCTGATGATCTGTGTCAAATCATCCAATACCCCCATCTAGTGCCCAGACAGAGTAAACACACCACGGACTGGAGTCCGTCATCAAATAACCTGTCTGTGAAAGAACGCTTATGTACTAGGCTAATAAACCAATGCAGTTGACAAGCGATTTCAAATTTCCTGACATGATTATAAACTGTATGTGCTGGTGTCAGGAAAATAACCTCACACTCAACGTCAACAAAACTAAGGAGATGATTGTGAACTTCAGGAAACAGCAGAGGGAACACCCCCCCATCCACATCGATGGAACAGTAGTGGAGAGGGTAGCAAGTTTTAAGTTCCTCGGCGTACACATCACAGACAAACTGAATTGGTCCACTCACACAGACAGCATCGTGAGGAAGGCGCAGCAGCGCCTCTTCAACCTCAGGAGGCTGAAGAAATTCGGCTTGTCACCAAAAGCACTCACAAACTTCTACAGATGCACAATCGAGAGCATCCTGGCGGGCTGTATCACCGCCTGGTATGGCAACTGCACCGCCCTCAACCGTAAGGCTCTCCAGAGGGTAGTGAGGTCTGCACAACGCATCACCGGGGGCAAACTACCTGCCCTCCAGGACACCTACACCACCCGATGCTACAGGAAGGCCATAAAGATCATCAAGGACATCAACCACCCGAGCCACTGCATGTTCAACCCGCTGTCATCCAGAAGGCGAGGTCAGTACTGGTGCATCAAAGCTGGGACCGAGAGACTGAAAAACAGCTTCTATCTCAAGGCCATCAGACTGTTAATAAACAGCCACCACTAACATTGAGTGGCTACTGCCAACACACTGTCAATGACACTGACTCTACTCCAGCCACTTTAATAATGGGAATTGATGTAAATATATCACTAGCCACTTTAAACAATGCTACCTTATATAATGTTACTTACCCTACATTATTCATCTCATATGCATACGTAGATACTGTACTCTATATCATCGACTGCATCCTTATGTAATACATGTATCACTAGCCACTTTAACTATGCCACTTGGTTTACATACTCATCTCATATGTATATACTGTACTCGATATCATCTACTGTATCTTGCCTATGCTGCTCTGTACCATCACTCATTCATATATCCTTATGTACATATTCTTTATCCCCTTACACTGTGTATAAGACAGTAGTTTTTGGAATTGTTAGTTAGATTACTTGTTCGTTATTACTGCATTGTCGGAACTAGAAGCACAAGCATTTCGCTACACTCGCATTAACATCTGCTAACCATGTGTATGTGACAAATACAATTTGATTTGATTTGATTTGATTTGCTAGACATTAAGGCTACCCAAACGGAAAGAACCGGTGACCCCTGCTGGCTGAATATGAAACAAGATCAAACGTGTGGTTATTCAGAACCCAGAAAAATATGTTAGACAGTGCATGAATGTGCACAAAGACATTGTCATATATGGCATTGGTAACAGAGTCTCCCAATCAAAGTTGGCAGGACTGAGATGAAGATGAAAAATAAACACACCCCAGATTAAGTGAAGAGGAAACCTTGGCATTCAACACTTTATTCACAAACTAGTTACCGCTATCAACTGTTCACTGGTAAACCGAAGGAAACAAAAATATATGTATGATAAATCTATTTAACTGTACAAGGCATTGTTATGATAAAACCTTCTTTCACATACAGTAGCCCCTTTCAAAGTGCTAATAAAAAGTTGTGTTGCTTCTTTTTTTCCAGGTGGAGAAGGGACTTGTTTTACATCATACAATATGGTACAACATTACTGGGGGGAGATTCAGTTCCCAGGTAAATTAGGGGGGGGGGGGGGGATCTTTATATCAGAAGACTATACTTACAGGTGTGAAACAACAGTGCACAGATAGTAGAGAGGGCAGTGTCTGATAGATAATTAAACCTTTAGTTTTCTGTGTATTATAAAATATATTTAAACATTTACATTAATTGCAAAAAACATACATTCAAATACATGCAGCAATTTTATATATACGTTAAGACCGCAATAGCACCATGTATAGCGAAAAACAAAAGGACTAGTAACAGCCATATATTGTTATAAAGAATGCAACATTCGTTAAATACATTTATTTTTCCATTTATTTTAATTTCTACAGAGAATACATGATAAGGGAAACATGTACACAGTCTTCAGACCATGAAGTTACGGCTGATCATGACTGGGTGCGCTTGTTTTACAAACCAGCATGTCCTAGGTTTCCATACGTGGTATTAGATAACATAAACTGCCAGGTTTGCTGTGAGGTCTGAGCTGGTTGCCAAACCTATGTCCCGCCCACCTCTGGGACAAACCAGATTGCAAAACAAGCGCACTTCCTTTCTCTAAGGCCTTTGATGATGTCAATGAAGTATAGGACGGATTACTTCATAAAAAAGACTCCCAGATTAACCAAAGAGACTGGACAGGTTAGATTCACATCAGATGACTGTCTTCAAATGCATGTTCTCTGATTGGACTGTTTTTTTTATAACAGGTAATGCCATGGATACCAAGCTTTATTTAGGCCAAGCTGTAGAAATCTGATTAGTAAAAACTCTTATTCTGTTCAACATCTGGATGTCAAACACTCATTTTGAAATTGAAAAAAGAACAAAAGAGAATGAGTTCCCCAAAAATATTTGAATCGCATAAATATCAAGTCTCTTGTTTTTCATTAGAAACGTAATTAAACTGAAAAGAGATGTTACTTCGATGGCTCTCTCCCAGTTCCTACCTGCACTTTAGCCCTAACCACCACTCATGCATGTTTGCCGCCATTCTCAAAGGCAGGTTGCACTGTAACTGAAAGTGTGTGTGCGTGTGTGTGCGCGCGCGCGTCGCTGCAATCTCATAATTGATCATCTGCATTTAATAGAATTAAGGGTTTTTAAATGTTGATTAGTAACACACGGGTAAAAAACATGAAATCAATGAGCCAGATACACTGAAGCTGCACAGTGGGATGGAATCACCGCCAATGAATATAGCTAGTAGTAAAAACCTAAAAGTAAAGTACACATGGCCACAATACAAAATATTTTTCAAAGATTCCAATGAATATCAAAAATCTATCAAGTTTCCTTTCCTCTCCCATTCGTTCCCTGCCCCACAAACAAAAACCAAAGCAAAGTCCTGCATTAGGAAAATAATCATGTACTGCTGCTGCGTTCGAGCCTAGAGGATCTCCTTGTGAAGTCTGTTGTGTGGTGGTGTATTACAGGAAGGGGCCAGCAGGGGGCAGTCTGCTGGCCTGGGTTATGACTGGAGCACTGGAGGGCCACAGTCTGGATTAAAGGGACAGGCTCATCCCGATATCAGCCTGGAGGTGCTGCTGTCGCATAAGGAGGAAGAGGATGAGAGGTCAGGGTGGGGGACAGGCCAGAGGTGGCATTCTCCTGGTTCAGTGTCCCTAAAATCTCAGGTGAGGAGGGGAGACAGAGAGAGAGGGGTCTTACAAGCAGTCATACGGGCAACCCATTCTCAGCCTCCTGAACAAAGTCACTGCAGTCACAGTGAGCATGGTTCAGTCTCCACCGGGACGACCGCCTCCTCAACAACTCCTTCTCCTCTTCATCACCTCTCTCCCTGCTCTCCTCATCCTCTTCCTTCTCATGCAGAGTGAGCTGGTTGAGAAGAGGTGGGGCGCGGTTCCAGTCTGAGCTGCCCTCCTCAGCTGGAACTAGGGGAGAGGAAGAGGAAGAGGGAGAGGGAGAGCGATGCGGCCCTCCATTCAGCCCCAGTGCCTCCCTCAGGACCTCGGCCCCAGCCTCTCTCAGCAGGAGAGCAGGGGTGGCCAGGGTGGTCAGGTAGATGGCTGAGGCTGATTGGTCCGTTGATGACACCAGGGCTTGGTCTCTTCCTCCTCTCCCCTCCCCGGGAATTACGTTGCTGCGGCGCCCGTTCGGCTGGTGGTTGAAGTTGCCGAGCAACGTGAACATCCTGTCCACGGTCCCGCAAAAGTTGTCCCAGTCCTCCAGGCTGACGTTGAAGTTGAGTTTGAGATCGTAGGCGTGCTCGTCAAGTCTGTACAAGGGTTCAAGTTCTGACCAGTCCATTCCCGTTCCCCCCACAGTGGGCACTTCGGGTGGGGCCACTCTGGCCTCATGGACCCTATCCCTCCCAGCCTTCCCAGATCTGTCCTCTGATGAGACAAAAGCACACAGACAAAAACAGTGTCATCCACAGTAAACCTCTGGCACCTGTTATGTCTGTATCTCTTCCTTCCAGCACCACGTGAATGGGTTGATGCTGTGATATTCACATCAGGCTCTAGTATATCAGGCAACTATAGAGATAAATCACGAAACACAGAGTATCAGAAAGAGACATTATGAGAGACCATATGAAACGTCATAAAAGAGAAAAGTCAACCAATAGACAGAGATGATAAGATGATTAAGGCAGATGTGTTGGGCGGTGGGGGTGGATGACGCCCTGGTGAGATGTGAGCAGAGCTGTGCAGGTCAGAACATCCATGCAGACAGACAGGAGAGTGAGAAAGACGTGGTTATAAACTAGAACTGGCAGAGATCAGCATGCAAGCCTGGACGAACCCAGAGTTGAAAAAACTACAGAGAAGGAAGAGAGGAAAGAGAGGAAGAAAAGCTCAGTTAGAGGTGACTGGTGGCATCGTGAGGACCAGATGGGATGTCCAAACTCACAGTGATTTGGAGGTGGGCTTCTTCACTTTTGGCCACTTTCTGCGTTGAAACTGCCTGATGCACAAGCGACAATAAGACAGACTGTTACCCAGCCCATTCAAGCAGAGGAAAATAAGCCCTCAACCCTCTCCCATCCTCAGTCAGAAGCAGTGCAGAGACAGTCAAGCATACGTACAGTGTAACCCCCAGGTTAGAAAAGTGCCCAGTCCCCCAAACCAGCTGTCATGCAAAGATGCAGAGGAAAGCAAGAGAAACTGCACACAACACCAAAAAACACCCTCACCCCACACGTACAGTGCATTTGGAAAGTATTCAGACCCCATGACTTTTTCCACATTACAGCCTTATTCTAAAATGTATTAAATTGTTTTCCCCCCCTCAATCTACACACAATACTCCACAATGACAAAACAGGTTTTTAGAATTTTCTGCTACAAAAGAAAAAAAGGAAATATCACATTTATATAAGTATTCAGACCCTTTACTCAGTACTTTGTTGAAGCACCTTTGGTAGCGATTACAGCCTCAAATCTTCTTAGGTATGAAGTGAAAATCTTGGCACACCTGTATTTGGGGAGTTTCTCCCATTGTGCTATGCAGATCCTCTCAAGCTCTGTCTGGTTAGATGGGGAGCGTCACTGCACGGCTATTTTCAGGTCTCTCCAGAAATGTTAAATCGGGTTCCAGTCCGGGCTCTTGCTGGGCCACACAAGGACATTCAGAGAGCCTCGTCGCGAAACCACTCCTGCGTTGTCGTGGCTGTGTGCTTAGGGTCGTTGTCCTGTTGGAATGGGAACCTTCGCCCCAGTCTGAGGTCCTGAGTGCTTTCATCAAGGATCTCTCTGTACTTTGTTCCATTCATCTTTCCCTTGATCCTGAATAGTCTTCCAGTCCCTGCTGCTGAAAAACATCCCCACAGCATGATGCTGTCCCCACTATGCTTCACCGTAAGGATGGTGCCAGGTTTCCTCCAAACGTGACGCTTGGCATTCAGGTCCAAGAGTTCCATCAGACCAGAGAATCTTGTTTCTCATGGTCAGAGTCCTTTAGGTGCCTTTTGGCAAACTCCAAGCGGGCTGTCATGTGCCTTTTACTGAAGAGTGGCTTCATTCTGGCCACTCTACCATAAATAACTGATTGGTGGAGTGCTGCAGAGATGGTTGCCCCTCTGGAAGGTTCTCCCATATCCACAGTGGAACCCTAGAGCTCTGTCAGAGTGACCATCAGGTTCTTGGTCACCTCCCTGACCAAGGCCCTTCTCCCAATGTGTCTGAATACTTATGTAAATAAGGTATTTCTGTTTTTTTATTTTGAATAAATGTGCAAAAAAAATCTAAAAGCCTGTTTTCGCTTTGTCATTATGGGGTATTGTGATGTCATTATGGGGTATTGTGATGTCATTATGGGGTATTGTGATGTCATTATGGGGTATTGTGATGTCATTATGGGGTATTGTGCGTAGATTTTTATTTATTTAATCCATTTTAGGATAAGGCTGTGACGTCACAAAAAGTTCAAAAAGGGAAGGGTCTGAATACTTTCCAACTCCACTGTATGTATTCTCTAAGTGTTGTGTATTTTGTCAATGTATTCTAGACCAAGTATGTGTGCTATCCTTTAGGAATATTTATAAATCTTATATAGTACTAATATCTAATAAATCGTGAAGTGCTGATTGGTGTTCAAGTCAATGAGTAAAGATACCTGTATTCATCAAAGCTGCTTCGCTCTTTGCCTCCTGAAGAAGAGACAATAGCAGTGGTTAGAGAATATAGGAACAGATTCCTATCATTGAAGGCACAGAGACCTCGCTAAGAGAGGCTTTCAAACGCTTTAGAAAGAGCAGTCCTTTTAAAGCCAAAATGTTATCTGAAATTCAAATAAATACAAGTAGAAAAACGTTTTCAAATGACTTGACCTCAATTAAAAGGAACAAAAGACATTCCGAAGGGAGCGGTTGTAACGGTTTAAAATGAGGTTCAAGAACTGATACATGAGACGTAATGCAAGAACAGAAATCCAGGCATGACTTGGGTCTGGTGGTGAGGATGATGAGGATGAGGATGCCAAACAGAGATCATTCGTCTGTAGTCACAACCCACAACAACCTGGCATAGTGTGTGTGTGTGTGTGTGTGTGTGTGTGTGTGTGTTAGAGGAACTCACCCAGCTCCAGGTTGCGGGTACGTGGGTTGCACTGCTTGTGGCCCTTGCAGCTGCGGAGCTCCATGAGTTGAACGTGGAGCTGGTTTAAGACGGTTCGGTCCAGCGTGTTCACAGCATTCATCAGCTACCCGGAGAGAGAGAGAGAGAGAGAGAGAGAGAGTACAGGTGGGTGAGAGAGAGAGTACAGGTGGGTGAGAGATACAGAGAAAGAGAGAGAGCAAGAGAGAGACAGCGAGAGATAGAGAAAGAGAGAGAGAGAGAGAGAGGAGAGAGAGTACAGGTGGTGAGAGAGAGAGAGAGAGAGAGAGAGAGAGAGAGAGAGAGAGAGAGAGAGAGTGAGAGAGTACAGGTGGATGAGAGAGAGAGAGTACAGGTGGGTGAGAGAGAGAGAGAGAGAGAGAGAGTACAGGTGGGTGAGAGAGAGAGACGAAGAGAGAGAGAGAGAGAGAGAGAGAGAGAGAGTACATGTGGGTGAGCGAGAGAGTACAGGTGTGAGAGAGAGAGAGAGAGAGCGTACAGGTGGGTGAGAGAGAGAGTACAGAGTGGGTGAGGAGAGAGAGAGAGAGAGAGTACAGGTGGGTGAGAGAGAGAGTACAGGTGGGTGAGAGAGAGAGAACAGGTGGTGAGGAGAGAGAGAGAGAGAGAGAGAGAGAGTACAGGTGGGTGAGCGAGAGAGTACAGGTGTGAGAGAGAGAGAGAGAGAGAGAGAGAGAGCGTACAGGTGGGTGAGAGAGAGAGTACAGGTGGGTGAGAGAGAGAGGAGAGAGAGAGAGTACAGGTGTGAGAGAGAGAGAGAGAGAAGAGAGAGAGAAGAGAGAGCCGAGAGAGAGAGAGAGCGTACAGGTGGGTGAGAGAGAGAGTACAGGTGGGTGAGAGAGAGAGAGAGAGAGAGAGTACAGGTGGGAGAGAGAGAGAGTTTTTGAGTTTTTATAAAACCTTTATTTTTTACTCAAGTGTTAACATAAAATAAAAATAAAAAGACACACTGCCTTTTCAGAAATGAAACAACAAATGTAATTCCTAAACAAAAATACATACATAACATATACATTCAACTTATTTCATCAGAAAAAAATAATTGCCCCTCCTCTACAAAACAAAGCGCTCTTTCGTAGGCCCACTTCTCCTCAAATAATAGGAGATCTTTTACAGCTGAAAAGAACTCAAAATCTACTTTTATTCTTGCTTTCACTAATCCTTTAAAAACACATCTTACATCCTTCCCATATCCCGTTTCTATCTTGTGTTTTCTACTCAGAAAAATTGACATCTTAGCTTGTCCCAAAATAAAATTTAACATTTGACATTTTCTTTTCTGTTGTTTACTATATTGAAACCCCAAAATAAAAACAGTGTTATTGAAAAATTCCCCTACAGCTTTAAACAAAGATTCCATCATTTCCAATAGAGGTTTTATCCTCTCACACTCCATAAAACAGTGAAAAATGGTTTCTCTTATATTACAAAAAGGACATCCATCTCTAACATCTGAATTAATAACAGATACAAAAGCATTAACTGCAATGATGCCATGTAAAACCCTCCATTGCATATCACCAGTACCCTTTTGTAACGGTGGTTTGTACAGTGCCCTCCATGCTGGCTTTACCCTATCATCAATGCCCAATTTTACCCTCCATGGAGTGTCTTTTCTATTTTTCAATTTATCTTTATTCAACACCTTGACACACCCCCTATACAAGTCCTTCCCATTCACCTCATCCAAACCCACCTCCTCCAACCCTCTCAAATCCAGCAATAACGCCTTTCTTTCTGACTCTGGGATACCTGGTGTAATCCCTAGTCTTGGAAATGAGACGTCTTCATCTTGTACATTCTTCTTGTGGCTACTAAGCATACCCCATTCTTCCGCTGACAGAGCCTTCCTACAGCTCCCCAGCATTTGTCCGACAATCCTTTCCGACCTCATCCCCAAATGTTCTGCCACCCGTCTTCTATCCATTAAGGCGGGCCCAGCCATGGCCATTAACTGTCTTAAGGTGATGATTTTCCCCTTCACCAGAATCTTGGAGAAATGTGGAACAGCTGCAGTTGTACAATCCAGTCTTGCCCCATACACCAGAGGTTCCTCCAACAGCCAATGCACTGACTCCACTGAAGTTCGTCTGGACACCTTCATTATGCTCCACACTCTGAGAAGTCCTCTGTAAAACGGAGGTACTCCCTCCCTAGAAATATGGCTACTATCAACCAGAAATAAAGCCTTCTTTAAACCTAATCCTCCAACCCGTTGTAATATAAGACCTGCCACCCCTCTCCACACCACATTTTCCGGTCCATAAAGTAACCTTTGAATAAACTGAAACCGGAAAGCAGCAGCCCTACTAGCAAGATGTACAAGACCTTGTCCCCCCTCTTCTTTTGACAAATACAAAACACTTTGTGGAACCCAGTGATATTTATCCCAAAAGAAATCTACAATAATTGCCTGTATCTTAGCCAGAAGGCCAGATGGTGGTTCTAAAACTGACAACCGATGCCACAGTGCAGATGCAATCACATTGTTAACTATAATAGTGCGCCCCCTATATGACATACGAGATAATAACCAACGCCATCTCCTCATCCTCCCTTCCACCATTTCAACCACCCCACTCCAATTTTTTTCCATAGTCCCCTCATCTCCTAGGTATACTCCAAGATACTTAAAACCTCCCTTACACCATTCTAGCCCCCCTGGCAAAGCCATGATCCCTCCAGACCATTCTCCAATCTGTAACGCACAACTCTTTTCCCAATTTACCTTTGCAGAGGATATTCCCCTAAAACGATCAACCATTAGACCCAAGCTATCCACCTCCGCTTGATTTTTCACTAGCACAACTACATCATCAGCATAGGCTGAGAGACGAATAGGAGGAACATCCTCTGAAAGGCACACCCCTGCAATGCGACTTCTAATGCTATTTAGTAGTGGCTCTATAGCAATGGCATATAACATCCCTGACATAGAACATCCCTGCCTAATACCTCTACACACTTTAAAAGGAGCACTCAAACCACCGTTAACTTTCAATACACTTTCAATGTCACCATATATCACCTTTATCATGGCAATAAAACCAGAGCTGAACCCAAACGCCTCAAACGTGTGCCATAAATATTGATGTTCAACTCGGTCAAATGCCTTTTCCTGATCAATTGAAATTAGACCAGCATCCAACCCAATAGCCCTAGAGACGTCCAAAAAATCACGAATCAGAGAAATGTTATCCCCTATCTGCCTGCCAGGAACACAGTAGGACTGATCCGTATGTATGATTTGCCCCATCACCTCCCTCAGCCTGTTGGACAAAGCTTTTGACAATATCTTATAATCAGTGCACAATAAAGCCACCGGCCTCCAGTTCTTCACCTCCCTCGGGTCACCCTTTTTGGGCAGTAGGGTGAGGACAGCCCTTCTGCAGCTTATTGGTAGTAACCCTCCGGTTAAACTATCATTAGCTACTTCTAACCAATCCTCTCCCAACATAGCCCAAAAAGACTTAAAAAAGTCAACGGGAAGCCCATCAATGCCTGGTGCCCTTCCATTTTCCATGCCTTTTAATGCAGTGTATAAATCCTGCAAAGACAATGGTTGCTCAAGCTCAACCTGAGCTTCTGCAGCCACCTTTGGGAGCCCATCAAAGAACTGCTGTGTCACTGTTTTGTCCTCTTTGTACTCACACTTGTAGAGCTCAGCATAGAACTCTACTGCCCTCTTTCTAATTTCACTAGGGCTAGTGAGCTCTTGTCCAACAGCTGATTTGAGACAATGAATAATTTTTCTTTGTCCATTCTTTTTCTCTAAACCAAAGAAAAATTTGGATGAGGCATCCATTTCAGATATTCCCTGAAATTTACTTCTCACCAGTGCCCCCTGTGCTCTGATACCCAGCAGGTCTGCCAATGCAGTTTTTCTCCTCTTGAGGGCCTGAGTATGGCCTCGATCTCCTGTGGTCTCAACCAACGTCATGAGTTCCACTATTTCAATCTCTAGGGCTTTCATTGATCTGGTGATATCTTTGGTGACATTCCTCGTGTATTGATTACAAAATTGTTGAATCTGTATTTTCCCTATATCCCACCACTGTTGAATGGATACAAAACTGGCCTTTTGAGACCTCCACCTCTCCCAAAAAAAACTGAAACATTTCCTGAAGTGAGCATCACTCAATAAAGTTATATTAAAATGCCAGTATGCGCTTTTGGGTTTTACATCGTTAATGAACACCACCTCTGTTATTAAACAATGATCAGAAAATCCCACTGGAGTTATCACACTTGATTTACAGACCTGAGATTGATGCTCAAAAACATAAAACCTATCTAACCTGGCCATAGAAATGATGTTCTCTCTCACATGCGCCCAGGTGTACTGCCTTGTTCCTCCATGTTGACTCCGCCAAATATCACACAATTCATTTGTTACAATGAGGCGTTTTAAAAACATCCTTGAGGCTATATGAGGTTCTTGGTGATTTCTATCTAAATCACTAACTGTGCAGTTAAAATCCCCAGCAATAAACAAATAATCTTCTTTGTTACATTTCTCAATGGTATTTGATAGTGTCTCTAAAAAACATACCCTCTCAACTGTCACCACTGGGGCATATACATTTATCAGACACATAGTGATGTTTTCATACCTTGCTCTAACTTTTAATAACCTCCCCTCAACTACCTCTTCAACCTCATATGACAATGGCAAAAACCCTTTTGAGAACAAGATAACCACACCCCCACTTTTTGAGTTTTTATGACTACACACCACTGTCCCCCCCCACTCCTGTTGCCACATAACTTCATTTTCCAAATTACTATGCGTTTCTTGTAGAAAAATGATGTCACTTCCCTTTCCCCTAATTAACTCATACACCATGGCTCTTTTTTTAACATCTCTTGCCCCATTTACGTTTAAAGAAGAAATCTTAAAACTGCTCATGGATAAAAAAAATATACAGAGGAAGATCCAGCCACCACATCTCTTTACAGAGTTAAGACTGCAACTGAACTCTTTCATTTTCTTTAGAATTTACATCACTTATCACTCTTGTGACCACTTTCTTGAGTCTAGCAATTTCAGGGCTTTTCAAACTTCCCCCTGTAATTTTTGACATCAGAAACTTTGCTGATTCAATAAACAATTCACGTTCAGGGAAAAAATCAGTTACATTGTAATCCTGCATATATTTCTTCCCTTTTGTCAACTTCAAAAATTGACGTATCCTCTCGATCCCATACCTCCCTTCCACCCCATTTATCTCACTATATTGTTGTGAAGCGTCAGACGACTCACTCTCACTATCCTCCCCAGAAGAATACTCCACCATCTCTACACCTTGTTCATCTTCAATTGATTTATCAAACTCTACCTTTCTCTTAGAATTAGACCCTTCACCACCCCTTAAATTCTTCCTTTTACTCCTCGGTATTTTGAAAACATCCGCTTCCTTTTCCATTATTTCAATCTCCTCTTGACTTCCAATTTCATTTTCCAACACCACCTCAGCGACAGCAGTCGCAATCTCACCTACTGTTTCCCCTCCCTCTTTGTTCTGATCTACCACAATTGCCCCCGTATCCACACTGCCTTCCTCTCCTGCTTTTCCAACCACATCTGCCCACCTTCTCTCTTCTCCTGTACCCTTATTATGTTCATTCCCTCGCGGTGGTGCGTTAGTTGCACTCGCACTAAAACTACTACCAGGCTCAGCGCGCTCATTTTCGGGACAACTACGCACCAAATGCCCCTCTCTTCCACATCCAAAGCATTTCATTGATTCAGTAGATGCATAGAAGACATAATCAAATCCATCAATCTTAAAGCTAAACGCTAAATTCAGTTCATCTCCTTCCTTTTTTAAAATCATATGCACTTGTCTCCTATGAGACACGACATGTTTCAACAACGGAGATTTGCATCCAAAAAGAACCTTCTTTATTGTAGATACTATTTGACCATGGCGCGATAACTCTCGCTCTAACACTTCATCTCTAACAAATGGTGGCACGTTAGAAAGCATGACTTTCTTCGCAGGATTCATAAGCGGAAATACCGGCGTCTGTGTCTCCCGCAACACAACACCCCTCTCAACTATTTTATTCACCTTTTCAATTGAATCTAAGAATATCACTACAGCGCTATTCATCCTTGAGGCTGATTTGATGCTATCATACCCAATGATAGCACCCACAGCCAAGCTACATTCTTCCACTGAACACCCTGTCGCAGCAGGAATCTTTACTCCATGCCTCCGACTAAGTTTTTCAAACTCTCCATTTCCGCGAGTGGCCATATCAACCAGCCCCACCCGCTGGTTGTGCCCTCGCGAAAAACCAACCTCAAAGATCCCACCACCCCTATACGTGTTTAGTGATAATTTAAACAAGATACCCTTAAAACAACTAAACTAATCAATATATATATATATACATACAAAAACCCGATAGAGTGAAAAAAGAAATTCCATTCGCTCTCACAATCACCCCTGCTTGACGACTCACTCCCAGCATGCACTCCCAGCATGCACTCCGACGAGAGAGAGAGAGAGTACAGGTGGGAGAGAGAGAGAGAGAGAGAGAGAACAGGTGGGTGAGAGAGAGAGAGAGAGAGAGAGAGAGAGAGAGAGAGAGTACAGGTGGGTGAGCGAGAGAGTACAGGTGTGAGAGAGAGAGAGAGCGTACAGGTGGGTGAGAGAGAGAGTACAGGTGGGTGAGAGAGAGAGAGAGAGAGAGAGTACAGGTGGGTGAGAGAGAGAGTACAGGTGGGTGAGAGAGAGAGAACAGGTGGGTGAGAGAGAGAGAGAGAGAGAGAGAGCGTACAGGTGGGTGAGAGAGAGAGTACAGGTGGGTGAGAGAGAGAGAGAGAGAGAGAGTACAGGTGTGAGAGAGAGAGAGAGAGAGAGAGAGAGAGAGAGAGAGAGAGAGAGAGAGAGTACAGGTGGGTGAGAGAGAGAGAGAGAGAGAGAGTACAGGTGGGAGAGAGAGAGAGAGAGAGAGCGTACAGGTGGGTGAGAGAGAGAGTACAGGTGGGAGAGAGAGAGAGAGAGAGAGCGTACAGGTGGGAGAGAGAGAGAGTACAGGTGTGAGAGAGAGAGCGTACAGGTGGGTGAGAGAGAGAGTACAGGTGGGTGAGAGAGAGAGAGAGAGAGAGTACAGGTGGGTGAGAGAGATGAATAGTACTGGTATTCATACTGGCCGTACTGGTCTAACATCTCTTATATAACAGCTGATTTTCACTTTGCTATCTTGAAAACGGGGCAGCAGGCTACCCGCTGGGCGCAGACATCAATTCAATGTCTATTCCACATTGGTTCGACGTCCATTTTATTGAAATGACGTGGAAACAACGTTGATTCAACCACATGCCCCCAGTAGTGAATGGTAGAAGGCATCTTTACAGAGGCGTGCTTGCGGTGAGGATTGAGTACTGACCTGGTAGGGATCCGTATTGAGGTCAAAGTACTCCAGGAAGCCAGTAGCAAACTCACAGAAGAGGAAGTTGTGTGTCTCGTTGATGGTCCTCAGACACCAGTAGGTGTTGTTGTTGGCACTGGTGCAGGCACAGAACGGACCCACTGCAGACAGAGAATAGTCAGTAATGCTAGTGTGTGTATGTGTTTGTGTGTGTGTAGTCTCTTACTTGTCCAGAAGGGGGCGGTCTGCCAATGCTGGTTGTCGTGGGTGAAGCAGGTGAGACCAGGCATGCTACAGGTGTCGTTGTTCCTCAGACGTTTCAGCAGCTTCCGCATCTTCTTCCTCCTCTTCTGCTCTTTCAGTAACCACGCCTTCTTATCCTGACCCTTCCTGATGACGTCACACACACATAGAAATACACACATCACACAGTGGCACAATGGCACATTCAAATACACACTGTAGATATACAATCACTACACAGGCAGAAGCACACAAACAGTATATGTCCCTTTCTTATACACAAACCCACCCCCTTACCTGAATGGGTGAATGCTACCTCCTTTGTGCCTGAGCTTACTCTTGTACTTAGACTTGTAGCTGAAACACAGACAGATATATACATAATCAGTCTTTATGAGCTTGGAGTAAACCTCTTCATCTTCACTGTAAGCGCATCTAATGCTGCCATTTAGTATGTGGAAGGATATTGGTAATAAAACAATGGATTCCTAAGAGGTTGTTTGGTCCTTACATGTAGTGGTTGCAGTCACACTCCTCTGGGCGGGCTTTCTTCAGGTGACCCCTAACCTCTCTTAGATTCTTGATCTTTGTTTGCAGGGTCTCAATCTAACAGAGATGCAGGGCATTAGATAGAGGAATATGACAACAATGAGGGCTTCTGTAGCTCCGTTGGTAGAGCATGGCGCTTGCAATGCCAGAAGTTGTTTTACCGGGGCCACAGGTATGTAAAATGTATGCAGCCATAACTGTACATCGTTTGGAATAAAGTGTCTGCTAAATGGCATATGTACTGAGTGTACACAACGGTAGGAACACCTGCTCCTTCCATGACTGACTGACCAGGTGAAAGCTATGATCCCTTATTGATGTCACCTGTTAAATCCATTTCAATCAGTGTAGCTGAAGGGGAGCAGACTGGTTAAAGAAGGATTATTTTACTAGGCAAGTCAGTTAAGAACAAATTCTTATTTTCAATGACGGCCTAGGAACAGTGGGTTAACTGCCTGTTCAGGAGCAGAATGACAGATTTGTACCTTGTCAGCTCGGGGATTCGAACTACTAGTCCAACGCTCTAACCACTAGGCTACCCTAGACTTCCAGCCAATTTGAAACAACTGTGGGAAGCATTGGAGTCAACATGGGCCAGCATCCCTGTGGAGCTCTTTCGATACCTTATAGAGGTCATGCCTTGACGAATTGAGGTTGTTCTCAGGGAAAAGGGAGATGCCAATCAATATTAGGAAGATTAGGAAGGTGTTCCTAATGTTTTGTGCCCTCAGTGGATTACGACACAGAGTGGCATTCAACACAGGAACTGAATCTGAGTATGTGTGTGTCAATAGCAGACTATATTCAACTAATTAATAATTACACAATCATTGATGCTGTCCATAATTGTCATTGATTTCATTGTCAGTTATTGATTCATGACACGATCACTGTGACCACTGAAGATAATCAACTGCATTGAGGAATAAAACATCAGTTATGTGAGTGGCTGAGAAGACTCACCTCGTGATCGATGTGGAGTTTGTGGTCCTTCCAGGCCTGCAGGGACTTATAGATCCCTGTATCACACTTCACTGTGTCATTGGCCAGAATAGAGCACCTGAGGACAGGATACACACTGAGCATTTAGCCTAATCAATAACTAACACAACAACACACTCAACATGCAGTACTAACACACTACAAACAAACCCACCCATCCACATTGAACATCCACACACTCCCTGACCTGTGTGTGACTTTGATTCCAGAAGATACAATAGCTAGACTGTTGCTGCTAGTCCTGGGGGTGACGGTGACAGTGACCCCCATGCCACTGAAGTCGTCCTCAGTGTCGTCGCGTGGGGTCCTGGCCCCAGCCTGGCTGAGGTTCCTGGGGGCCGGTACAGGCTGGTATCCATCCTCCAAGTCTACAGCATACAGGTCCCCTCCTATCTCCATCTCCACAGAGCGGGAGTAACGGTTACGGGCGTAGCTCTTGATGGCTTTCATCTCTGTCAGGAGGAGGGCAGGGTGAGATAGTGGAGGGATCGCTACAGTCAGTATATAAACCCTAGCAGGCCCTATGATACTCATTAAAGGTGAAATATGTAGAAATCGCTCCGCCATTTACTGTTTGACAAAATTCTATCATGTTCACCTAATTTCAGTTTATGTGACAAAACAAGCCTTGTATAATGTAGAGTAGAGGTATTCAAATCTTACCCTACAAGGTCCGGAGCCTGCTGGCTTTCTGTTCTACCTTGTAATTAATTGTACACACCTGGTGTCCCAGGACTAAATCAGTTCCTGATTAAAGGGGGGAAATGAAACCGCAGTGGAACTGGCTTTGAGGTCCAGATTTTTATTTGAGGGGTGTAGAGAATCATTGATGTAACGGCTCTCGTCGGAATGAGTGGACCAAAGCGCAGCATGGAAAGTGTTCATGATTTTATTGATCAAAGAAACACTCGAACAAAGTAATAAAACGAAAGCGAACAGTTCTGTCAGGTAAACAGATACTAAACAGAAAATAACCACGTACAAAACACAGGTGGGAAAAAGGCTGCCTAAGTATGATTCCCAATCAGAGACAACGATAGACAGCTGCCTCTGATTGGGAACCACACTCGGCCAAAAACAAATAAATAGAAAACATAGAATGCCCACCCTAATCACACCCTGAACTAACCAAATAGAGAAATAAAAAGGCTCTCTAAGGTCAGGGCGTGACAGTACCCCCCCCCCTCCCCCCCAAAAGGTGCGGACTCAGGCCGCAAAACCTGACACTAAAGGGGAGGGTCCGGATGAGCATTGATTCATGGCGGCGGCTCCGGTGCGGGTCGTAGACCCACCTCCTCCCGCAGATCCCTCCGCTTAGGTGGCAGCCCTGGTGCATGGACCTTCCCTGGAGGAACCGGGCCACAGATCATCGCTGGAGGCTCCGGACTGGGGACCGTCGCTGCAGGCTCTGGACTGGGGACCGTCGCTGGAGGCTCCGGACTGTGGACCGTCGCTGGAGGCTCCGGACTGGGGACCGTCGCTGGAGGCTCCGGACTGGGGACCGTCGCTGGAGGCTCCGGACTGGGGACCGTCGCTGGAGGCTCCGGACTGGGGACCGTCGCTGCAGGCTCTGGACTGGGGACCGTCGCTGGAGGCTCCGGACTGGGGACCATCGCTGGAGGCTCCGGACTGGGGACCGTCGCTGGAGGCTCCGGACTGAAGACCGTCACTGGAGGCTCTGGACCAACGCTGGAGGCTTCGTGCCATGGATCATCACTGGAGGCTTCGGTGCCATGGATCATCACTGGAGGCTTCGGTGCCATGGATCATCACTGGAGGCTTCGTGCCATGGATCATCACTGGAGGCTTCATGCCATGGATCATCACTGGAGGCTTCATACATGGAGCTGGAACAGGTCTCACCGGACTGAGGAGACGTACTGGCAGCCTAGTGAGTGGAGCTGCCACAACACGTCCTGGCTGGATACCCAATCTAGCTCTGTGAGTGTGGAGAGCTGGCAACGGACGCACTGGGCTATGATTGCGCACTGGAGGCATAATGCGTAAAGCCAGTGGAGGACACACTGGACCGTGGGGGCACACCGGAGGTCTGGAGCGCAGAGCTGGCACAACTCTTCCTAAATGGATACCCCCCATAGCCCGGCAAGTGCGGGGAGCTGGAACAGGCCGCACTGGGTTGTGCTGGCGAACTGGGGACACCGTGCGTAGAGCTGGCGCAGGATAGCCTGGGCCGAAGAGACGCACTGGAGGCCAGGAACGCTGAGCACAATCCCTCCTGGCTGAATGCCCACTCTAAGCACGGCAACTGCGGGGAGCTTGCAGAGAGCGCACGGTAAACACGGGGAGTTGACTCAGGTCTGAACCCTGACTCCGCCAATCACCCCGTGTGCCCCCCCCCAAAAAGTTTTTGGGGCTGCCTCTCGTGCTTACTTCATTGAGCCAACTCCTCGTAATGTCGCTGTTCCGCTTTAGCTGCCTCCATCTCCTCCTTCGGACAGCGATACTCTCCAGCCTGCACCCAGGGTCCTTTCCCGTCTAAGATCTCCTCCCATGTCCACTCGTCCTTTTGACCATGCTGCTTGGTCCTTCTTTGGTGGGTAGTTCTGTAACGGCTCTTGTCGGAATGAGTGGACCAAAGCGCAGTGTGGAAAGTGTTCATGATTTTATTGATCAAAGAAACACTCTAACAAAGTAATAAAACGAAAGCGAACAGTTCTGTCTGGTAAACAGATACTAAACAGAAAATAACTACCCACAAAACACAGGTGGGAAAAAGGCTGCCTAAGTATGATTCCCAATCAGAGACAACGATAGAGAGCTGCCTCTGATTGGGAACCACACTCGGCCAAAAACAAAGAAATAGAAAACCTAAAATGCCCACCCTAATCACACCCTGACCTAACCAAATAGAGAAATAAAAAGGCTCTCTAAGGTCAGGGCTTGACAATTGAACTATATACACTATGTATTAATAACTAAACACGCATTTTATTTTTTGCTGTTTGAAGCTGGTGTGCAAAACAGAAAGTAAAATGATGCAAAAGCTCAACTTAACCACAGAAATCATAGAAATAGGGAACATAGAACAGACCTACCACTTATCAGACTTGCTTTCAAGTAGAATGACAGATTATATTTTTATGTGAATTTGTCCGGGTCGCCCACAAAGTTACACAACTTTTCAATAATGACTGTGGGTGAAGGTATTATTGTCTCCACAAGGTGACGCCCACATTCCACATCCGTGACAAGAAGTGAGACTGCGTTCATGCAAGGTTGAGTGAGTGAGGAACATTTTGTAAAGCAGAATTTTGTGTGTGTGACAAGAGTGTTTGTTCATGAGTGCGAGAGAAACACATTATTTCCACTCCACTTACTCTTCTTGGAGAGCAACTTCTTCTTCTTCAAGGTGCTGAGTCTGAAGCTGGGGTGCTGGTCACAGTTACAGCCATCATGCTCTGTGTTGCGCTCCGCCTTGTGCTGGGGGTAGTACTTGGACTTGATGTTGGCAGGGCCATCCTTCCGGGCTGCCGACATGCTGGCCATGCCCTTGCACTTATACAGCCTCAGCTTCCCTGTGGCATCCTCCAAACACTGCCACTTCTGCAGGGAGACAGAGGAGAGGGGGACATAAGATAACACTGAGAGAAACCTATAGTGTGTCTTTACACACACACACACACCGCGCTTTTCGAGGTGAAATGACTTGCAGGTGGAAACAAGCGGCGCTAAGAAGCCTCAAATGAACGTCCATTCCTCCATCTGTGATGTTGTTTCAACTGCAGTTAACAGGTGATGATGACAAACCATGGCACGGCAGAGAGGAGAGGACCAGCATGTGACAAGATCCTTGTCTCTTCCCCTTCTCATCTCTGCTCCCACACCGTCCCATTCTGTCATAATGAACAGGCAGCTACAGTACAGTAGTGTACACAGACAGAGGACCGAGCAGGGTTGCTGCAGCTCCGTCTCCATCTATTTATGATACAGAGTCTGTTGACACTTTCTCTGTCAGTGGTTACTTTACAGAGAGAGCTTTCTAATTAACATATTCAATGTCAGATGGGGGAAAAGGAGTAGACGTGTCAAAGAGGAACTCCAACAGGATCCAAGAGAGAATAAGAGAGCCGCTGACAGTGAGAAAGGACTTTCTACTTCAGGAGAGACAGGAACAAAAAGAAGTGAGAGTGGGGGAGATTGATAGGTTGGATACAGAGACCCCTCGGGAACTACTGTTCAATGGTCAACGTTGTTAAGATAGATCTAAGAGCTTGAAATTGCAGGTGCGTTTGATCTGACAGCTAAAGAACTGTCACACACACTCCCCCACTGTCTGTCATTAGCGAGGTGGAGGGGGGGGGGGGGGGGGGGTGTTCATGTGTGTGTGGCCTGGGGGGCATAGCTATGGCAACAGACCTGACTCAAAGCCTAATCACCTGAAACACAGCTCTTCAGTTTCAAAGGTTGGTCCTCCTGTCTGTCTGTCATTGGGGACAGAGAGTGACAAAAGCACCTGTCTATCCTGTCTACACCCACTGAGAAACCAACCTGCAGGGTATATTCTCCACTCCTTCCCTATACCTCTCCAAAATAACAAAACCCAGCAGCTCACTATCTCTCTACACCAGCAGGTGATCAAGAGGATACAGAGCCATTTTAAGTAGAATCTCAGACATACCAATTAACTGATACTAATGGAGGTGGAATGCCAAGAAGAGATGGATGATTGGATGTGACTTAGTCGGAAAGTATTCAGACCCCTTGACTTTGTCCACATGTTGTTTCATTACAGCTTTATTCTAAAATGGATCAAAAATATTTTGTAAATTGCTCATCAATCTTTCTCCTATTCTTCTCTGCAGATCCTCTCAAGCTCTGTCAGGTTGGATGGGGAGCGTTGCTGTACAGCTATTTTCAGTTCTCTCCAGAGATGTTCAAATCGGGTTGTGTCTGGGCTGTGGCTGGGTCACTCAAGGACATTCAGAGACTTGTTCCGAAGCCACTCCTACGTTATCTTGACTGTGTGCTTAATTAAGGTTGTCGTCCTGTTGGAAGGTGAACCTTTGCCCCAGTCTGAGATCCTGAGCGCTCTGGAGCAGGTTTTCATCAAGGATCTCTCAGTACTTTGCACCGTTCATCTTTCCCTCGATCCTGACTAGTCTTCCAGTCCTTGCCGCTTAAAAACATCCCCACAGCATGATGCTGCCACCACCATGCTTCACTGTAGGGATGGTGCCAGGGTTCTTCCCGACGTGAAGCTTGGCATTCAGGCCAATGAGTTCAATCTTGGTTTCATCAGACCAGAGAATCTTGTTTCTCATGTTTAGAGAGTCCTTTAGGTGCCTTTTGTCAAACTCCAAGCGGGCTGTCATATAACTTTTACTGAGGAGTGGCTTCAGTCTGGCCACTCTACCATAAAGGCCTGATTGGTGGTGCTGCAGAGATGGTTGTCCTTCTGGAAGGTTCTCCTATCTCCACAGAGGAACTCTGGAGCTTCTTCAGAGTGACCATCGGGTTCTTGGTCACCTCACTAACCAAGGCCCTTTTCCCCCAATTGCTCAGTTTGGCCGGGCGGCCAGCTCTAGGAAGAGTCTTGATGGCTCCAAACTTCTTCCATTTAAGAATGATGGAGGCAACTGTGTTCTTGGGGACCTTCAATGCTGCAGAAATGTTTTGTTACCCTTCCCCAGATCTGTGCCTCGACACAATCCTGTCTCGGAGCTCTGAGGACAATTCCTTCAACCTCGTGGCTTGGTTATTGCTCTGACCTTCACTGTCAACTGTGGGACCTTATGTAGACAGGTGTGTGCCTTTTCAAATCATGTCCAATCAATTGAATTTACCACAGGTGGACTCAAGTGTTTCTTCAGCTGTTTCTCAATCAAGTTGTAGAAACATCTCAAAGATGATCAATGGAAACAGGAAACACCTGAGCTCAATTTCGAGTCTCATAGCAATGGGTCTGAATACTTACGTAAATAAGGTATTTCTGTTTTTAATCTTTAATACATTTGCAAACATTTCTAAAAAACAGTTTTCACTTTGTCATTATGGGGTATTGAGTGTAGATTGATGAGGATTTTTCATATATTTAATCCATTTTAGAATAAGGCTGTAATGTAACAAAATATGGAAAAAGTCAAGGGGTCTGAATACTTTCCGAAGGCACTGTGTCAACTGTCAAGCGTCTTCATATGTCTTAAGTGTCTTCCGTCTAGAGTGTTATGCTTGTGCATCTGTGAGTCTGAGTGTGTGTGTTACTGGGAATTTGACTGTTAACTCAAGTGTGACCATATAATGTGTGTGTGCCTGCTGCCTACCTGTCCCAGCTGTTGGCAGGGTGTCTGGTACTCTGCTCTCTGACACAAGTCCTTGACGCGCTGGTACTTAGGCAGGAAGTTCTCCTCCTGGGCCACATCCTTCCCTGGAGGCGCATCACGTATGTGAAGCAGCTTCCTGTGATAACACACACACACACAGTTATGGAACTGTACTGAACAAAAATATAAATGCAACATGTAAAGTGTTGGTCCCATGTTTCATGAGCTGAAATATAAAAGATAGCAGGAATTCCATACGCACAAAAAACATATTTCTCTCAAATGTTGTGCACAAATTTGTTTACATCCCTGTTTCTGAGCATTTCTCCTTTGCAAAAACAAAGTCATGAGGTCAAAGGAAGTGTCCTCAGAGCTCCGAGACAGGATTGTGTCAAGGCACAGATCTGGGGAAGGGTACCAAAACATTTATGCAGCATTGAAGGTCCCCAAGAACACAGTGGCCTCCATCATTCTTAAATGGAAGAAGTTTGGAACCACCAAGACTCTTCCTAGAGCAGGCCGCCCAGCCAAACAAGCAATTGGGAGAGAAGGGCCTTGGTCAGGGAGGTGACCAAGAACCTGATGGTCACTCTGACAGAGCTCCAGAGTTCCTGTGTGGAGATGGGAGAACCTTCCAGTAGGTCAACCATCTCTGCAGCACTCCACCAATCAGGCCTTTATGGTAGAGGGGCCAGACTGAAGCCACTCCTCAGTAAAATATATGACAGCCCTCTTAGAGTTTTCCAAAAGGCACCTAAAGACTCTCAGACCATAAGAAACAATATTCTCTGGTCTGATTAAACCAAGGTTGAACTCTTTGGCCTGAATGCCAAGCATCACGTTTGGAGGAAACCTGGCATCATCCCTATGATGAAGCATGGTGGTGGCAGCATCATGCTGTGGGGATGTTTTTCAGAGGCAGGGACTGGGAGACTAGTCAGGATCAAGGAAAATATGAACTGAGCAAAGTACAGAGATCCTTGATGAAAACCTGCTCCAGAGCACTTAGGACCTCAGACTGGAGTGAAGGTTCCCCTTCCAACTGGAGAACGACCCTAAACACACAGCTAAGACCCAGCCAGAGCCCGGACTTGAACCCGATCTAACATCTTTGGAGAGACCTTTAAATAGCCGTGCAGCGACGCTCCCCATCTAACCTGACAGAGCTTGCGAGGATCTGCACAGAAGAATGGGAGAAACTCCCCAAATATGGGTGTGCCAAACTTCATACCCAAGAAGACTCGAGGCTGTAATCGCTGCCAAAGGTGCTTCAACAAAGTACTGAGTAAAGGGTCTGAATACTTATGTAAATGTGATATTTTCATTTTTTTTTATTTTATACATTTGCAAACATTTCCAAAAACCTGTTTTTGCTTTGTCATTATGGGGTAGTGTGTGTATATTGATGAGGAACAAATATATATTTAATCAATTTTAGAATGGCTGAAATGTAAAAAAAAGTGGGAAAAGTCCAGGGGTCTGAATACTTTCCAAATGCACTGTACGTGTGGGGTGAGGGTGTTTTTTGTTGTTGTGTGCAGTTTCTCTTGCTTTCCTCTGCATCTTTGCATGACAGCTGGTTTGGGGGACTAGGCACTTTTCTAACCTGGGGGTTACACTGTACGTATGCTTGACTGTCTCTGCACTGCTTCTGATTGAGGATGGGAGAGGGTTGAGGGCTTATTTTCCTCTGCTTGAATGGGCTGGGTAACAGTCTGTCTTATTGTCGCTTGTGCATCAGGCAGTTTCAACGCAGAAAGTGGCTAAAAGTGAAGAAGCCCATGAGGGAAAAAACAATTGAATCCATTTCAGAATAAGGCTGTAACGTAACAAAATGTGGACAAAGTCAAATGTTCTGAATACCCTCCTGAATGGACTGTACGTCCAACCGGCCTCACAACCGCAGACCAAGTGTAACCACGCCAGCCAGGACCTCCACATCCAGCTTCTTCACCTGCGGGATCGTCTGCGACCAGCCACCCGGACAGCTGATGAAACGGTGGGTTTGGACAACCGAAGAATTTCTGCACAAACTAACAGAAACCATCTCAGGGAAGCTCATCTACGTGCTCGCCGTCCTCACCAGGGTCTTGACCTGACCGCAGTTCAGCGTCGTAATCAACTTCAGTGCTCTCCTACGATGGCTTCAGGCACGCTGGATTAGTGGGCTCTTCACGGATGAATCCCGGTTTCAGCGTGTATGGCGTTGTGTGGGCGAGCAGATTGCTGATGTCAACGTTGTGAACAGAGTGCCCTATGGTGGCGGTGAGTTTATGGTATGGGCAGGCATAAGTTACTGACAACGAAACACAATGACATTTTATCGATGGCAATTTGAATGCACAGAGATACCATGACAAGATCCCGAGGCCCATTGTCGTGCCATTCATCCGCCGCCATCACCTCATGTTTCAGCATGATAAAGCACAGACCCATGTCGCAAGGATCTGTACACGATTCCTGGAAGCTGAACATGTTCCAGTTCTTCCATGGCCTGCATACAAGTATATCCAGCAACTTTGCACATCCATTGAAGAGGAGTGGGACAACATTCCACAGCCTGATCAACTCTATGTGAAGGAGATGTGTCACGCTGCATGAGGCAAATGGTGGTCACACCAGACACTGACTGGTTTTCTGACCCAAGCCACTATCTGTGATCAACAGATGCATATCTGTATTCCCAGTGAAATCCATAGATTAGGGCCTAATGCATTTATTTCAATTGACTGATTTCCTTATATGAACTGGAACTCAGTTAAATCTTTGAAATTGTTGCATGTTGCATTTATATTTTTTTAGCTGTATATTCAGTAGGTTGTTACTGGATGGTCCAAGATGCTAATTAGTCATGACAATATTCTGTAAACCACAGCTTTGCCTGATTTGGTTTGATATCAAGTATCAGTAGGGTAATATTAAAGGCAAAACACTCATGAAATAATGAGGCATTGAGACTTTCCTACTCCATACCCTATTACACACTCAGATGGATGTAACCAGATGACTTAATTGGTACACAGAGACATTAAAAATAAACTGCAGTATGGTTATTTAAAACCGTGACATTATTACTCGTGACTCACCCTCTCTCCACCAGGAATGAGTCTCGCCACACCTTCCCCTTCTTGTTCACCTGGAACCTGAGAATCATGAGAGAAAAGGACAAATTGATCGGCCATCTCCTTCATTGACCAGGTTTTACATTCAGAACGCAATGTAACGCTTGAGGAAATCAGAATTCCTTCAGTCTGTAGAGCAGAAGCCTCCAGTGATTACTAAAGGCAACAGGTTGGAAGGGAGATCAAAACCAGCCCTGGGTCAAATGATCTCAAATGGAAATCTATTGACACCACACTTCAGGTGTTCTTTAGGAAAAGGATGGGGGAAAGAGTGATCGAATGTGGAAGAAAGTGTGCGGAATAAATTGGTCTCTTGTCTGGGTGCTCTGACCTTCTCCTGGCCGGGTGTTCAGATATGAGTTATCGATCCATCGACCCCCGCACTGCTCCCTCCCTCGCCCTTTCCTTCTCCCTCCCTCTCCCTCCCTCGCCCTTTCCTTCTCCCTCCCTCGCCCTTTCCTTCTCCCTCCCTCGCCCTTTCCTTCTCCATCTCTCCTTCTCCCTCCCTCTCCCTCCCTCACCCTTTCCTTCTCCATCTTTCCTTCTCCCTCCCTCTCCCTCCCTCGCCCTTTCCTTCTCCCTCGCCCTTTCCTTCTCCCTCCCTCGCCCTTTCCTTCTCCATCTCTCCTTCTCCCTCCCTCTCCCTCCCTCGCCCTTTCGTTCTCCATCTTTCCTTCTCCCTCCCTCTCCCTCCCTCGCCCTTTCCTTCTCCCTCGCCCTTTCATTCTCCCTCCCTCGCCCTTTCCTTCTCCCTCCCTCGCCCTTTCCTTCTCCATCTCTCCTTCTCCCTCCCTCTCCCTCCCTCGCCCTTTCCTTCTCCCTCGCCCTTTCCTTCACCCTCCCTTGCCCTTTCTTTCTCCATCTCTCTTCTTTCATTGCCTTTTCTCTCGGTCTCCATCTCTTTCTCATCTCTGTGAGGGGTATTGGCATCACAGCCAGCAGTAGTGACCAGGCAGACACCCAGCACAGGTCTGCTCTCCTCCATCCCACCCAGTCTCTTGTCCTCCTCTCTTCCAAAAACCCATCCCCACATCAGACCAGCCAGCTAGCCTCCCAGCCTCCTCTGTCTGCCAGACAATTTCACAGGCTGGCGAGTCCATCTCTCCCTGATTGCAGCTGCAAAGCTGGAAGAGGGAATAGAGAATCCCTCAACACGCACGCACACGCACTCGCACACACACACACACACACACACACACACACACACACACACACACACACACACACACACACACACACACACACACACACACACACACACACACACACACACACACACACTCATCCGCTGGTGAAAGACCTTCCTTCACTCGATGGCGTTGGCAGGGAAGCTCCTGTAGTTATTACCACAGGTCCCCGTTGACACATCTTGGAAGAATGGAGAAGGATTATTTCATATTTTCTTAGATTTTTTTTTCATTAACGAAAGCAATATCCAAGCTGGGCAGGAGGAAAAGGTGTCGCTGGGATGTGGATGTAATCTCAACGGATGCCATGGTAACCTGGCATGCCGGGCCAGGTCCACAGTTTTGAGGAAAACTCAGGTGTTAGATTTGGCTCTTTTGCAGTGATTTTACCAGAGTATAGCAGGAACCCTGAGGGAACTCAGACCTGTCAGTGGCCTGTGCCAATGTACGACTCATAATAATATAAATCACCTAGAGGATATATAGCTACTTCTATCAGTGATCTATGGCCTGCCAACATACAGAATACACATATTATATGAGCGTGCCATAAAATATCCATGGACAGGATGTTTCCCTTTTGGCTCCATATCCCACCTGTTGACTGGTCTCTCTATGTCCAGCAGCTTGAGGATGGACTTGCCGTCCATGTCAGGAGGGACGTCCATGCCAGCGATGTCCAGGATGGTGGGTGCCAGGTCAATGTTCAGCACCATGTGAGGGTTGCTATGGAGACGCAGGGGGAGATAAGGGGATAGAGGTCGTTACCAGGCATCGTCAGATGGTATCTGGTCAGTTAAAGTCAGCTGATAAGAGAAAGGGGTCTGTGTGGAGAGAGAGACAGAGAGAGAGAGAGAGAGACAGAGAGAGAGAGAGTAGAGGAGGCAGGGGAAGATGACGAATAACTGCTCCAGAGATCTAGGCAGGAGGGAATATGACCCTCAGGACAGAGAGAGGAAAAGGAAGCGGGGGGGGGGGGGATTTAACCCTTAAGGCCCCGAACCCGAACGAGTCCCTTAAAAGACAGCTTCGAAAGGGGGAAAAAAGCGGCAATATTGTTTGTCCATTATGAGACACTGTATTCCTCAGAATAGTCAGAATTAATCTAAGATAACTCAAGAAATCTGTCATTAATTTTGCAGTTTTTTCAGAGGAGATCTTATTCAAGTAATTTTACATCTAACTCAATTTAAAAAAATGTGCATGGAAAAGAGTTGTCTCTTGTTGAATGACAACAAAGACTTCATTGAAGAATCCCGACTGTTGACCAATCACTGAGGGGAATAGACTTCAGCTACTGACTTCGGCTTGCCTCTAGAAAAATGTATGTGTGCCCGAGCAGCAGAAAAACACATTTACAGAAGTACAAAACGAACAAAAACATCACAAAATGTTTCGGCTGGGTAGCACGCGGGAGCCTTTAGGCTCTCTCCCCCCTCCCTAAATCTTCCCCCCACTCCATCCACTTTTTCACTAACTGAGAAATCCCATGATCTCCTCGTGAAACGGCTTTTGCTGTCGTAATCTGCTTTTCCAGGGAACAGAGTGCAGAGACACCGTGCCAGTGGTAAACAACACTAATGCCCAAAACCTTGTGTCGGACTAAGAGTAGGAGAGAAAATGAGAGGAGAGGAAGGAGAGCCAGAGGATTGGGGAGAGGTGGTTCCCGGTTGAAGCTGGGGTGGGGTGATAAGACTGGCTGTGCATTGCTGAGAGGTGATGACATAGAGCAGGAGCACAGAGGGACATGGATGATGGTCTGAGTGACCTAATCCCTGGCTCTACAGGACTTAACACCGAGTGGTGATGTTAAACCGACTATCTAAATCAGAGGTGTCGAATCCGTTTGATTAAAAAAATATTCTTTAAAAGACTAAAACCAAATGTAAACTGTTGTCGTGTCTTTGGCTATTATTAAGTGATATGACATGCTATTCTATAAAATAATTTATCTGTAATTAATATTACCTGATTGAGCTAATCATGTAAATGTAATTAACTAGAGAGTCGGGCACCACAAAATAATATTTATAGAGCTGTTATCTTCCGAATAAACTCTTAAAGACCTAGTAATATTTTACATCAATAGCAGTCAATATTAATCGTCACCTTAATTCAGTCTCATCTGAAAGTTGTAAATTCTTGGTTATCTTCACGAACCCTGGCTAACAAGTTGAATCAGCAATACAAAATTGGGTTGAATTATTTATTTACTAAATACCAAACTAATCACACAGAATTACACTTACACATAATTAATCATAACTTGATTACAAATGACGTCATAAAGGAAATCGTCCCTAGCGGGCGGAACTCATATGACAGCTTGTTACACAAAAGAAAAGGGTCTGGTTTGAGTGAAAGAGCGGGAAGACTGAGTAACAAAGGAAGAAGCTGTGCTATCGTAAATACAGTATCTTATGCATTCTAAATTACCGCCCATTTGGAAAAGGAAAATGCAATAAATATTTACTCTGAGCTGCGCTTCAGTAGGTTGGTGGTAGATGGAAGGCCGTGTTGCCAAAACCGAGTCCTTTGAAGAATGTCTCTGGTGGTCAATTGGATACGTTGTAGTAACGTCGTTGTGTGATAGACGGGATACTCTTGTCTGTTCCTTCCTAACCCTTGTTTGCAGCTGCTGTTGCTAACTCAACGGCTAGCGGGTATCACTTCTGTAGTGAATAAGAGTTCAAAGTTCATACCATTCGCAACCAAAGCTCACGCTGATGTTGGCTTCGTTCTGTAGTTAATATCTGAACCATTCTGACATCGAACCGTCGTCCTCACATCCTCGGAACAGGAGGTTATATTGTCGTCAAGGCTTTTTATAGGAAGGGAGAAGAGGGCGTGTTTGAAAAGTTTTGATAACCCATGTCTCTTCACAGGGGCTGGCCACTCATTGAGCAGAGCCCTAACCTTATGAAAACCCAAATCTCTCATTTGGAAGCTAAAATTACATTTAATCTCTTCACCAATAATTTTATATTCAAACATTTAAATTGAACAACAATTCCATGTGAATACGATAACTCTGATGTGTAGGCTTTACACTGTAGAGTTTATGTCATCTTATCACTGATGAGAATGTCTCAGATGACAACCGAACTGACACGCTATTCATTAAGTACCACCGCATATGTTCATTTGGTCGGATTACCAGAATATAATTTCCACCCCCCACCTTCTGATGTTCCCAGAATCTCTATGTTAACCAAGGTCGTTTGCAAATGTAACATCAGTAGGGTAGAGAGAGGAAAAAGGGGGGAAGAGGTAGAAAATATAACCAATTTTGAGTACGGCCATCCGGACTTCGTTGAAGACTGAATGCGCCCCCCGTGGCAAAATGAGTTTGACACCCCTGATCTAAATCATCCAAGCTGGATCAGGACGGGGTCTGGAGAAACAAATGTGATCTGTCTCTGTCGGTCCGTCCGTCTGTTGGTCCGTTCGTCTCTGTCTGTCCGTCTCTGTCTGTCGGTCTGTCTGTCAGTCTGTCTGTCTGTCGGTCTGTCTGTCTGTCTGTCGGTCGTCTCTGTCGGTCTGTCTGTCTCTATCGATCTGTCTGTCTCTATTCGTCTGTCTGTCTGTCTCTATCTGTCTGTCTGTCGGTCAGTCTGTCTGTCTCTGTCGGTCTGTCTGTCTGTCCCTGTCGGTCGTCTCTGTCGGTCTCTCTGTCTCTATTGGTCTGTCTGTCTGTCTCTATTGGTATTTCTGTCTGTCTGTCTGTCTGTCTGTCTGTCTGTCTGTTTCTGTTGGTCGGTCTGTCTGTCTGATTCTGTCGGTCTGTCTGTCTCTGTCGTTCTGTCTTTGTCGGTCAGTCTGTCTGTCTATCTGTCTGTGTCAGTCAGTCGTCTCTGTCTCTGTCGGTCTGTATCGGTCTGTCTGTCTCTATCGATCTATCTGTCTCTATCGGTCTGTCTGTCTCTATCGGTCTGTCTCTATCGATCTATCTGTCTCTATCGGTCTGTCTGTCTCTATCGATCTATCTGTCTCTGTCATTCGGTCTGTCCGTCTGTCTGTCTCTGTCCGTCTGTCTGTCTCTGTTGGTCTGTCTGTCTGTCTCTATAGGTCTTTCTGTCTCTATCGGTCTTTCTGTCTCTATCGGTCTGTCTGTCGGTCTTTCTGTTTCTAACGGTCTGTCTGTCTCTGTGGGTCTGTCTGTCTGTTTCAGCCTGTCTGTCTGTCTGTCTCTGTCAGTCTCTGTCTGTCTCTTTCTTTTTGTCTGTCTGTCTGACTGTCGGTCTCTGTCGGTCGGTCGGTTGGTCTGTCTGTCTGTCTGTCTGTCTGTCTCTGTCAGTCTCTGTCTGTCTCTTTCGTTTTGTCTGTCTGTCTGTCAGTCAGTCAGTCTCTGTGTGTCTCTGTCGGTCTATGTCTGTCTGTCGGTCGGTCTCTGTCGGTCTGTCTGTCTGTCAGTCTCTGTCTGTCTCTGTCGGTCTATGTCTGTCTCTGTCGGTCTATGTCTGTCTCTGTCAGTCTCTGTCTGTCTCTGTCAGTCTCTGTCTGTCTCTGTTGGTCTATGTCTGTCTTTGTCTGTCTCTGTCAGTCTCTGTCTGTCTCTGTCTGTCTCTGTCTGTCTCTGTCTGTCTCCGTCAGTCTCTGTCAGTCTCTGCCTGTCTCTGTCGGTCTATGTCTGTCTGTTGATCGGGTCTCTGTCTTTCTGTCTGGCAGTCGGTCTCTGTCTGTCAGTGTCTGTCAGTGTCTGTCAGTCTCTGTCTGTCTGTCTGTCTGTCTGTCTGTCTGTCTGTCAGTCTCTGTCTGTCTCTGTCGGTCTATGTCTGTCTGTCGGTCGGTCTCTGTCGGTCTGTCTGTCTGTCTGTCTGTCTATGTCAGTCTCTGTCTGTCTCTGTCGGTCTATGTCTGTCTCTGTCGGTCTATGTCTGTCTCTGTCGGTCTATGTCTGTCTCTGTCAGTCTCTGTCTGTCTCTGTCAGTCTCTGTCTGTCTCTGTTGGTCTATGTCTGTCTCTGTCTGTCTCTGTCTGTCTCTGTCAGTCTCTGTCTGTCTCTGTCTGTCTCTGTTGGTCTATGTCTGTCTCTGTCTGTCTCTGTCAGTCTCTGTCTGTCTCTGTCTGTCTCTGTCTGTCTCTGTCAGTCTCTGTCTGTCTCTGTCGGTCTATGTCTGTCTGTTGATCGGGTCTCTGTCTTTCTGTCTGTCAGTCGGTCTCTGTCTGTCAGTCTCTGTCTGTCTGTCTGTCTGTCTTTCAGTGATCTTATGGAGTCATAAAGGGGATAGACCAGCTATATATTCAGAGGATTTGTATTTATACATTTGACTTAATGTAGGTACGGATGTAAGGATCAGTCCCACAGGGGTTAAGTCATCCACAGTACCCTTCCGAGTAAAGATAATACAGCCATACAACACACTCATCCCCACCTCACACACACTTACATGGCTCCTGCCTCCACGTTGGGCCCTCGGATGTAGAAGGGAACTCGGATGTCAAACTCATAGGGCATGGACTTGCCCTTGACCAGTCCAAACTGGCCCACGTGGTAGCCATGGTCAGCTGTGTAGATGATATATGTGTTGTCCAGTTCTCCAGTCTCAGCCAACATGTTATACACCTAGAACACAGAGAAAATATCTTCCAAACCTATCTCAATAAACAATGGGGTGTGTATCCTCTTCTTGGGCCATGGAAAGGTACAGATGGAAAAGACATTGAAGGAATGATATATAATACATGCCATAGAGCAGACACTTTTATCCAAAGTGACTTACAGTCATGTCTGCATACATTGTCGTATGGGTGGCCCCGGGAATCGAACTCACTATCCCGGTGTTGCAAGCGCCATGCTCTACCAACTGAGCCATACAGGATCCCTTGGAGGGGTGCAGGTAGGGGGCGCTCTAAGCTCACCTTCTCCACGCTGTCATCCACAGAGAGCAGGGTCTGCAGCCTCTTCCTCTGTAGCATGTTGGTGAACTCCATGTGGATGGGCTTCATAGCCCCAGTGTAACGCATGATCCAGTGCTTGTCCGGGTTCGGAGCATAGTTGTAGCTGGGAGTGCTGAGAGAAGAGACGGGGGAAGTGTTCAGAGAAGTTTAGTGACATCGTATTAACATTGACAAAGCGTCTTTTAAAAGTTTTCAGACCCCATGACTTTCTCCACATGTTGTTATGTTACAGCCTTATTCTAAATGATTTATTTTGACATTTTCTCAATCTACACACAATACACCATAATGACAAAGCAAAAACAGGTTTTTAGACATTTTTGCAAATGTAAAAAAAAAGAAGAGAAACTGAAATAGTACATTTACACATACTACCAGTCAAATGTTTTACAACACCCACACATTCCTAGGGGTTTTCTTTATTTTTACTTGTTTCTACATTGTATAGTGAATAATAGTGAAGACATCAAAACTATGATATAACACATATGGAATCATGTTGTAAGCAAAAAAGTGTTAAACAAATCTAAATATATTTCATATTTGAGATTCTTCAAGTAGCCACCCTTTGCCTTGATGACAGCTTTGCACACTCTTGGCATTCTCTCAACCAGCTTCACCTGGAATGCTTTTCCAACAGTCTTGAAGGAGTTCCCACATATGCTGAGCTCTTGTTGGCTGCTTTTCCTTCCCTTTGAGGTCTGACTCATCCCAAACCATCTAAATTTGGTTGCGGTTGGGGCGATTGTGGAGGCCAGGTCATCTGATGCATCTGACGCTCCATCACTCTCCTTCTTGGTAAAATAGTCCAAACACATTCTGGAGGTGTGTTGGGTCACAGTCCTGTTTAAAAACTAACGAGAGTCCCACTAAGTCCAAGCCTGATGGGATGGCGTGTCGCTGCAGAATGTTGTGGTAGCCATGCTGGTTAAGTGTGCCTTGAATTCTAAATCAATCACAGACAGTGTCAACAGCAAAGCACCCCCAAACCATAACACCTCCTCCTACATGCTTTACGGTGGGAAATACACATGCAGAGATCATCCGTTCATCCACACCGCGTCTCACAAAGACACAGCGGTTGGAACCATATCTCTCCAATTTGTACTCCAGACCAAAGGACAAATTTACACCGGTCTAATGTCCATTGCTCGTGTTTCTTGGCTCAAGCAAGTCTCTTCTTCTTATTGGTGTCCTTTAGTAGTGGTTTCTTTTCAGCAATTCGACCATGAAGGCCTGATTCACACAGTCTCCTCTGAACAGTTGATGTTGACATGTGTCTGTGACTTGAACTCTGAAGCATTTATTTGGGCTCTTCCTTTCCTGTGGTGGTCCTCATGAGAGCCAGTTTCATCATAGCGCTTGATGGTTTTGCGACTGCACTTGAAGAAACTTTAAAAGTTCTTGACATTTTTTGTGTCTTACAGTAATGAAGTACTGTCATTTATCTTTGCTTATTTGAGCTGTTCTTGCCATCATATGGACTTAATAAAAAATCCTATGTTCCCATCTCAAGTGACAAATAAAGTAACCAGGTTGACCGTGAGAGGGATTGAAGGGGGATTGAAGCTTGTGTGCAACAGGGAGTGGCAATTAAATGCAAGCTTCACAAGAACAAATGAAATTGTTAAAATATTTCTAGCCTGTCTATCTGTGGGTAACAGAGTTGACGTGTCATGCTCGACCAGCTCAGTTTTCACCCCAAAACACCAGAAAATGACCCAAATTAAATTATGTATATAATTAATTGAATTTTTTAAAGTTTTTTTGCAAAGTTCTAAAAACCGGTTTTCACTTTGTCATTATGGGGTGTATATTGATAAGTTAAAAAACCCCCGAATGTAATCCATTTTAGAATAAGGCTGTAACGTAACAAAATGTGGGGGAAATGAAGGAGTCTGAATACTTTCAGAATGTACTGTATGTTGTACAGAAGACAAATGTCTACAGTGAAAAATGTCTATACATGCATGGCTGCTTGGGGTAAAAATATGGTTAGCTGGGAATGTGTGTGTGTGTGCCTGTGTGAGCCAGGAGAGTAATTCTATAATATATCAGGACAGTGGGAGGATGGGGATGTATTCTAAGACGGGACTGCTCAGTGTAATTGGGGCTGGTGGCTGGTCATTGGTTTAATTAAAAAAAACTGGCTTGCCTTTTGGCACAGAGAGAGATGAGGCTCCTGTGAGCTGTGCAGTGGGAGGATGTTGTGTGCGTGTGTGATTAATGACTAGGAGCAAAGACATTCATTACTTTGCCCTGCGCATTCACACACACACACACACACACACACACACACACACACACACACACACACACACACACACACACACACACACACACACACACACACACACACAGCAGAAAACAACAAGGCGAGGGACATCACCACCATCTGAATTATCTCTTGGAAACAAATGGCTCTTATCATGTGATTGAGTTACTCCCCTCCACTTTCAACAGTTCTCTCCATCTCACCCTCCCTTCGTAACTGCCTCCCTATCTCTCTTGCTTTCTCCCTCTTTCCTTTGTCCCCCTGTACCTCGCAAACAGACTGTCCACTGTCCACTAGCTCTGTGCTGTGGCTTTGATAGCTGGCTCGATCCACTAATTCGCTACCTTTTGAGTGCAACAGGGAGTGGCATTTGAATGCAAGCTTCACAAGAACAAATGAAATTGTTAAAACATTTCTAGCCTGTCTATCTGTGCGTAACAGAGTTGACGTGTCATGCTCGACCAGCTCAGTTTTCACCACAAAACACCAGAAAATGGCCCAAAAGTATAGAACCAACTCACCTGTTTTTACACTGTGATTTGACTATGACATGTTTTTAAAAGAAATAGTTTTACCGTGTTAAAACGAGAGTGTAGTTCACGTAACAGGGTTGACCTTAAAATGAGGGACAGACTTAAATGAAACACTAATCACATGAAATAAATCATCTTCAGAAATGACTTTGTCAAAGCAACAAAATAACTAGGGATTTACAATGACGGTGAAACTTGGAGAAAGTTTGGGGGGGAAAGAAAGTGGGTTAAAATCTTCCTAGAAGTGACACAGGGTGGATGGAGGGACAGTCAAAATGCTGCACATTAAAGGGCACTTCATTTAATAGAAGCTCTTAAAATCCAATATTGGTGCACAATTTCTACTTTAAATATAAGAGGGACACAAAAGGCATTTATTTTGTGGAAAGACCCAGCTGTGAGTGTGGGCAAGCTGTGCAACACAGTTCTAACGGATCAGCTGCTTTTGTTTTTCTCTGGTTTAGAGTAAAATGTCCTCTCTAAACTCTAGACTTCCCTCCCTTCCACTCTCTCCTTTTCTCTCTCTCCTTCACCATGCAGGGTCTCCACAATGTTGTAATCCGTTCAATTCTCGCAGGTCTCTCTCACGTCTAAGACTCCCAGCTGCTTCTGAACCACTAAGCTATCTCCACTTAAAAGGGGAGAAAAAAATATGATTGTTGGGGTCAGGGACAATCACCACCGGGTCTCAAAGGCAATCAAGCGTTTTTCCTTTCTCCCACACAGAACAACTTCCAATAACCGAGTGGAAGTCGGAATTGCACAGAAGATGGAAAAGTGAGGAATTTCATAGTTGGAGATTGGAGGCGATAGGGGTTATAGAGGGCTTGTGACACCATGGCTTGATGGAAGCAGGGGTGAAGCTACAGGGGAATGTGAGTGGAGGGGGTGAGAATAGAAGGGGGATTTGATTTGACTACGTAGGGGGCAAAAAGGTCTTTGATGGAGGGAGGAAGTGAAGGGGAGTGGTTAAGAGGAGGTTTCCATGGTGCAGGGAGGTAATTACAGGGAGGAAAATTGTGCTAGCTTTGTAGCCAAGCAGGGCAAACTGAACAGGGGCACAGAGGAATTTGACATGGTGGATTATTGGGGTAACTATAGGGAGGCCAAGGGTGTTCTGATGAATTCATGAAAGACAAGGAGGGGTTCTTTGGAGGGGTTCTTAGGGTTGAGCAAACAGTCTGGACCACAGGTACAAAACACAAGGTGCTACAGGAGAGAAAACTCCCTGCGAGTTAGAGAGAGCCCAAACTAAAAACATAGTCCTGTATAAAGTGAAAAGTTCCTCAGAGAGCGGTAAAGGGGAGGACAGGCCGTCAGCGTGATTGAAACAGAGAAAATAAAAGCCCTCTACAGAGGAGACAGCGAGAGTACTGAGGCAATTAAAAAATAAACACCACCACATAAAATAACACACCACTAAGCAAGCAAGAGTGGCATTAGAGTGGGCTCAGCTGACACTCCAACTAATGGGTTTGTACTGTTAGAGGGGACAGATGAGAGGAACACCAGGCTCTGGACTGAGAGTTCCTATCAGGACTATAAAGACCATCGGAGGGAGAGAGAGAGAGGGGTACTTCTTATGAAACAGGGATTAATAGAACGTCAGGACATTTAAAAGCCATTAGGACAAGAATAATCCATTCTTGGATCTGTACAGGCTACATGGACCACTGTTTACTTTTTGTTCCCTGCTCATCACGACCACGGACTAACAACAACCTGCCAAACACTCATTGATCTTTCTCTTTACTTTCTCTGTTTGTCACCATTTATCTTATATCCCCATTGTTCTCCTCATTCCCTTCGCTCACCTTCTCTCTCCCCCTGTTTCTTTCTTTCTATCTATCACCTCTCTGTTCCCCCCCCAGTCTCTTCTCCACCCTCCCATCCTTTCCTCTCTCTCTCTGCCTTGCATTAGCCTGACGAAGCCCCCTGACTGTTTATCCGCTATGTATCGGAGGGCATGCCTGTTTGTTTTGTCCTACATGCAGTGTGGGCGTGACTTTCTACAGGAATCAGCCATCACCTCCCCCCTTCTCCCCCTCCTCTCCCAGCCCGTTCCACCCTCCACCCATCACAGTGTAATCTCCCAGCAGGCCCAGTCAGGGACCGACAGGCAGTTAAATCAGCCAGTGCCATCTCTGACAGTGTACATGATATGTGCATCACTGCCTTCATTTACCATCAGCCCAGAGCTACAGAGGGTGAGAGGAGGAGATGAAGGGAAAGAGTTTGGCATTATCAGAGAGAGAGCGAGAGAGATAGGGATAGCAGGGAACAGGGTGCACCTGAGGGGTGAGGGAGAAGGTGAGTAGGGGCGAGAGAGCAGCCTCCCATCCCAGCTACAGGCTTTCAGGGGTCACATTACAACAGCAACACATGCCAAAAGGCTGTGTAGTGTAGTGTTGTGTCCAGGCAGGGCTGTGGGATACAGTTCTCTGCAGTGTGCCCAGTTCAGACGCAGCACTGCTGGGTGCCTTAGACACGATACAGCGATCACAGCCACTACACGCTGATTGTGCCTCATGGGATGCCTCTAAATCTAAAGCACAGAGCAGTGATACATTGTGTGTTGATGTGTGTGTTTGTGTGTTTTGATGTGTGCATTTGTGTGTGTTTGTTTGTATGCCTGTGTTTCAGTGTTTAAGAAAGTGAACATGTATTTGTTCAGAGGCAGGAGAGAGAGCCCACAGAGTGCACGCACACACACACACACACACACACACACACACACACACACACACACACACACACACACACACACACACACACACACACACACACACACACACACACACACACACACACACACACACACACACACACACACACACACACACACACACACACACAACCCAGCATGGCTGGGAATGGCACCGACAAGCCCTGATGGATATGACTGCAATGAGAGTACTGGTGTGTGCAAAGATAGATGGAGGGAGGGTGTAGAACACCCTTACAGTTGCCCATGAGTACTTCTCAGGGCTATCTCTTACCCTCTCTCAGAGACACAACTTTAAGAAACGTTATTACCCCGAAGAGAGTAGAGGTACTGGGGGGGGATGGGCTTTCTATTGTTCACAGACACTCTGGCCCCCAACGTTCACACCCCTGCTCCTGGAACACTCGGTTGCTAGGTCCAACCAGAGTCACATGACCTAGTCAGCCAATCAGAGGCTCTACCTGGGAGCAGCAAAAACCCCTCTGCCTCTCAGCTCTTTAGTGGTTTACAGGAGGGCAGGTTGAGACGACCTCTATAAACTCCTGTCCTCCACCTCAACTCACATCTTGACCCCAACTGTGTGTTAATGCGTCACTGACCATAAAACCACTTTCACAGCTACTCGTCTCCTCTTCCTGTTTGCCGTGTGTGGTAATAAAATGTTGATTGTATCCCTGTCTCCTGCTGGCCATTCTAAACCGCGACGCCGGGACATTTGAACCTATATCTAAACTGGCATCTCTATCGGAGTCCGCTCTTTTTCAGAGGGAAAGAGGGAAGGGGAGAGGGAAAGAGAGAGAGGGAGAGAATGAGAGAGAATACAGGGGGAAAGTGACACATTGTTCATTGGAGCCGATAACTGCTTTCCCTTGAAGATTTGGAGAGAACTGGAAATATTGCTTTATCTTGGAATCATATATAGTTCTCGACATTACTCATTGACACAAGATACCTTGTTTTATACCCGATAGCCTCACATTTAAGCCGCCATCCCATGAAAACATCACTGCATAAAAGGTTAATGTTATTGCTTTTGTAAGTGCAGGAGTCAGAATGATGTTGTTTCCTTACACAGTAAAGCCACTTCATGGTTCGTGCAATCTGTGCATGCTTGTTCGTGTGTTCCAGACACTCACATGTGCTGGGATGCGTTGGGGAAGGCAGTGCTGTATTGCGGTGCGGAGTCTTCCGGCCCGTGTGGGGCAGCGTGGCTCATCACCATCATCACTGGCCGGTGTGGGTATATCCTCTTAGAGGAACGGAAGTAGTTGATGCTGTCCTCTGTGATGAGATCCGTAAAGTAGTCCTGCAAGAAGATGAAATATTGATTTTTAACATCCTCACAACGAAAGGGGACATCAGTAAATACACTTTCCACAAATGTTTGTTTTATCAGCTGGACTCTCTTAAACAGATTCTTGCAAGTCACCACATGCTAGCTCTCTCAGTACCCGAAAGATTGCTGGATCGAATCCCCGAGCTGACAAGGTGAAAATCTGTCGTTCTGCTCCGTTAACCCACTGTTCTCCGGGGCACCGAAGACGTGGGTGTCAATTGAGGCAGCCCTTGGCACCTCTGATTCAGAGGGGTGGGTTAAATGCGGAAGACCCATTTCAGTTGAACGCATTCAGAACTGACTAGGTATCCCCCTTTCACTTTCCTTTCCAGGACAATGTTTCATCAAACACTTCAGATGTGTAACTAATATGCTATTGCAGTAAATAGCCTCTTCAGAGATGTCTCTTCCTCCATGAGATCGGAGACTGGAATGACAAGGAGAAGGTTCCAGAAGGGGAATATGCAGTCAGTGTTCCACACTCGTCTTTTCCTCTCCTCCTCCCGCCCCTACTCTCTTACCCCCTCTCTGAGACAGTGGCCGTGAGGGATGGAGATAGAGCCTTTAGTGAACAGGTAGTGTACATCTGCAGGGCAGTGTTCCTGCTCCTTCCCTCCATCCCTCTCTACTGTGGGAGGAACCCATTCCTGGAAAGAGTTGGCAGGCTCCACTAGAACTAAACTGGGACCAGGTGTTGTGCTGGACAGGCTATGGGGTGGTGCTGGGAAACAGGACAGTTAAATATTTCTACGCCGTTGGGAAACATGTTGAGAGAAGATACAGTGGGTAAATGTAGGGAAATTAAGAGTGGGTCATAGTTGATGGCTGATGTAAGATCTGAACCCTAGATTATATCGTGCGCACAGCCATAGGCAGAGCACAGCACCAGAGAAGTAACACACACAGATATTATACAGACCTTAGGGTACTCGCAGCCGTGTTTCTCTCTGACTCCGTTCCTGCACAGGGTGTAGTTGTAGAAGCGGGAGTTCTTGACCAGCCCCACCCACTCCCTCCATCCAGGAGGAATATAGGAACCGTTGTACTCATTCAGGTACTTCCCAAAGAAGCCTACATGGTGGACCACAGGACAAAGGCAGAAAAGCCAATTCAATTCACTTAGTTACATCCAATCTAATTGGTTTCATCTGCACACTTCATCATTTGCTTTTCTTGTGAAAGGATGGATGGAGGAAGGAGGGATTGGGCGGTGGAGGCTGAAATGTCACTGACACGTACGTCAATACTCATGATTCAGCTGTTGCGGGTGCACTAAACAAACCAACAGACGGATCGATGAAAGCATAAGCATGGGAAGTAAAAAGCTCTGGCTGTCCAAGTGCTGCTACTGCTGCTTCTGCTGAATTTGGAATGGATAAATGTCAGAGACAAGACTGATCTGCTCCCCTCCAGGTGGATTACCAGGAAGTAGCTACGGGTGAATACTACATTATTTATTTGACATTTTGCAGAATGAAATCGCTTGAGTTTTCAAGAAACAAACAATACTTAGTAACAATAATTGTGACTCGTTTCAGGAAACTAGGTGTATGTCGTGCACCACTCCTTCACAAGATAACTTTTTTTTAAATCGAAATTAGTTTTGGGGCAGAAATCCCTTCTGGAACATGTGAACTTTCATGTGTCTTAATAAATAAACGTGTGTGCCATCTGTAAATATGAATACAATTGTTAAATTACGAGCCTAGTTGGTATAGCTACAGAAAAAGCGAGCAACCTTCCCGCTAGCCATGATTGGATGAGATAATGAGTGGGCTGAACATGCCGAGAGATGGTTTGGATTGGTCTGCCCTGTACTGTAGCACTCTTCTGTCTATAACATGAGCTGGTCAGTATGTGTAGGTAATTGTTTCTAACAGGGCTTTTCTGAAAGATATCACGTAGTAGAACTGCATAAGTGTTGCTCTCCACTATGCAAGTAACCATATCAATAGAATGTTCATGATGCCACTGCGACAACTGTCGATAGACAAAGCTGGTAAATTCTGCCTGGCCAGAGAGCAGAATGACGGCCGAATTTACGAACACTCAACACCCGTTGAAGATGGCCGGTGTCAGTAAACATTGGCAAAAAAGCGCCATTAAATTGTTGCCAGCAGCGCAGTTGCAGTCACCAACGCTCTGGATAACATGAAAACAGCCTCACCAGCTCTGCTAGGGTGAGTAAAATGGTCAGAGTGAGCTGTTCTCTCATTTGTGTCTGGAAGTAGCTAGCAAGCTAGCCAACGTTAGCCTGTTAGCTTGGGTGCTTGACTGCTGTTGTTAGGTCAAGATCAACGCTCAGATCAACCCTACTCCTCGGCCAGAGCGTCCAGTGTGCGCTCTGAACGCTCCGAGAGTCAGAAAGTTAGACGTACAAATATCATACCTCTCCAAAAATGCAAACCTTCCCTGTTATTGGTAATGGTGAGAGGTTAGCATGTCTCGGGGTATATTTGCGAGACTAACTTTCTCACTCCTCATTATTCACGATTCATTCAGGATGATCCATAATCATGGTAGCATCCACATGAATGTAGAAGTGTGGGGACTATGTAGAAAAAGTACTGTAATTTCGAAACGGTTCACCTAATATGGATGAAAATACCCTCAAATGAAAGCTGTCAGTCTGCACGTTAACCTCACAGTCATTGTATCGTTTCAAATCCAAGGTGCTGAAGTGCATAACCACTGTCCCAATATTTTTGGAGCTCACTGTGTATACATACATAGAGTTTCTCCACCTGGTGATTCTTCTAATAGTTAAAAAAACAAAACAGTTTGTTTTTAACAGGCCTGTTTTTGCAAAGAGTCTAGGATTGCTGATATAGGATCAGTTTAGTCTTTTAGATCATAATACGATTATATGGACAGCACAGCTGGGGGACCTGATTCTAAATCAGCAGAGTTACAGTGTAAGCAGCACCACCAACCACACACTACTGGCCCAGCCACAGTGCATCCCTCCGGAGGAAAGGGAAGTTCTTCAGGGGCTCAACGTGAACACAGAACTGATGGGCTGCCACAAGACGTCGGTGTAGACAGACGTGGGTTACTGTTTCCGTCCGTGGGAACATGGAGGATTTCTAGGGAGTCTACTTGGAACACACGCTACAGCATGTCTAGTTGTCACCGAGTGCCATTTTCTGGACTGATTGTAAACTCTGTTAAGTTTCTACATTCCTGATCAGGATTTCAAAGAATGTGTGGGGCAATACGACATTGGGACAGTAGTGCAGAGCATCTCCTTTCATTTGGGAACGAGTCACAAAGATTGAACTTTAAATGTTTGTGGAAGGAGCACATAACCACATCATCAAATGCGTGTTTTGAAATTGAGTGCACGTGTGCACAATAACACAATAACGGATCAAATCAAATCAAATTGTATTGGTCACATGCACATGGTTAGCAGATGTCATTGTGAGTGTAGCGAAATGCTTGTGATACATAAAAAAACTAAACACTGCAAAGTCTCCTAAGGACTAAAAACGAGGTGACCCTCTGTCGGTGCCATCTTGATCATGTGTGTGTGTGTGTGTGTGTATGCATGCTTGTGTGTGTTCTTCCCATAATTCCAGTGATTTCTGGAGGACAGGAAAAAGAGCATGAAGAGCTGGCTCCAGACATGTCATTTCTTCTGTTATGACTGTAGATAGGTCTACCTGATGCAATAGGAACAGAGTGGACGAGACACAGAATGTCAGCGTCTGTGTAGGTGAAACAGTGGAGCCCATCACAGATAATGGCCATCCACTCAGAGAGGCCCGGTGTGCATCCCAAATGGCACCCTATTCCTTTTATAGTGCACTACTGTTGACCCGGGCCCATAGGGTGGTAGTGCACTTTATAGGTAATAGGGTGCTATTTGGCACAGCCCCCAGTGTTCTCAGCCCCACTCAGGCTACTGCCTAGCTAGCACACTCAGCATCAGTAGAGAACAGAACACCAGGCAGTGGAAAACCCATCTAATGGCTTTCACTGAGGGTGTGCAATGTGTAACCTAATTATGACAAATATTTGAGTTCTCAATTAAATGAGTGTTTTGCTTAATTGAATAGGGGATACATGCCTTCAGAGAGTTGGGTAGCCTCAGGTGTGTGTGTGTGCGTGCCTGTCTGTACGTCTGTGTGTGTGTGTCGCTCTGTACGGACCACTGACCTGTCCTGTAGCCGGTGTTGTTGAGGTACACTCCGAAGGTCCTAGTCTCGTGCTGGGCCTGCCAGGAGGGGGAGGAGCAGTTTTCGTTGTTGGTGTAGGTGTTGTGGTTGTGAACGTACTTCCCCGTCAGCATGGAGGAGCGTGAAGGACAGCACATGGGCGTGGTCACAAAGGCGTTGGAGAAGTGAGTCCCGCCCTGCTCCATGATACGTCGGGTCTTATTCATAGCCTGCATGGAGCCTGAGGAGGGACAGAGAGGGAGCGAGAGAAACACAAACACGGGTCAGATCTGTTCCAGGCAGACATGTAACTAGCAGGAGGTAGCCCACACGCACCACTAAACAATACCATGTCAATAGAGGGAGAATGTTATCTGTTCTGCTAATTATGCGTGTGTGAGAAGGAAGGAGCGAGGAGGGGATATGGGGAGAAGGGCCTCGATGTCTGTCCCTCTCCTGGGATGATAAAGAGGATTAGACAGACAACACAAAGGAGAGCAGAGGAGAGGCAGGAGAGGAGAGGCGCGAAAGAAGAGGAGAGGCAGGAGAGGAGAGGAGTGGAGAGGAGAGGCAGGAGAAGCAGGGGAGGAGAGACAGGAGAGAAGAGGAGAGGCAGGAGAGAAGAGGAGAGGCAGGAGAAGCAGGAGAGGAGAGACAGGAGAGAAGAGGAGAGGCAGGAGAGAAGAGGAGAGGCAGGAGAGAAGAGGAGAGGCAGGAGAGGAGAGGAGAGGCAGGAGAGAAGAGAAGAGGCAGGAAAGGAGAAGAGGAGAGGCAAGGCAGGAGAGGAGAGGAGAGGAGAGGAGAGGAGAGGAGAGGAGAGGAGAGGAGAGGAGAGGAGAGGAGAGGAGAGGAGAGGAGAGGAGAGGAGAGGAGAGGAGAGGAGAGGAGAGGAGAGGAGAGGAGAGGAGAGGAGAGGAGAGGAGAGGCAGGAGATAAGAGGAGAGGCAGAAGAGGAGAGGCAGTAGAGGAGAGGAGAGGCAGGAGAGAAGAGGAGAGGCAGGAGAGAAGAGGAGAGTCAGGGGAGAAGAGGAGAGGCAGGAGAGGAGAGACAGTAGAGCAGAGGAGAAGCAGGAGAGAAGAGGAGAGGCAGGAGAGGAGAGGAGAGGCAAGAGAGAAGAGGAGAGTCAGGAGAGAAGAGGAGAGGTAGTAGAGGAGAGGAGAGGCAGTAGAGGAGAGGAGAGGCAGGAGAGGCAGAAGAGGATAGGAGAGGCAGTAGAGGAGAGGCAGAAGAGAAGAGAAGAGGCAGGAGAGAAGAGGAGAAGCAGGAGACAAAGAAGAGTAGAGGCATGAGAGGAGAGGCAGAAGAGAAGAGGAGAGGCAGGAGAGACAGAAGAGGAATGGCTTCACTAACAGGGGATGGGTGGGGTCTGGCTGGCTTCACTAACAGGGGATGGATGGGGTCTGGCTAGCTTCACTATCAGGGGATGGATGGGGTCTGGCTGGCTTCACTAACAGGGGATGGATGGGGTCTGGCTAGCTTCACTAACAGGGGATGGATGGGGGCTGGCTTCATGAACAGGAGATGGATTGGGGGGCTGGCTGGCTGGCAGAGAGGAGATGCTGAGAGCAATAGGATCCGAGTAAGAATTGACCTGTGAGTTTGGCAGGGAGTTAGCTGACCTCTTTTGTAAATTCATCCTGGCTTTTCTGAATGAACAGTAATGAAATGATCCTCTTCCTATTTAGACCTATATTATGAATGAATCCTCCACATGTGGCTGAGTTTTATGGGCTTTGGAGGTAATGTGTACAGCCAATCCAGGCAAAGGTTCAGGAACACACACACACACACACACACACACACACACACACACACACACACACACACACACACACACACACACACACACACACACACACACACACACACACACACACACACACACACACACACACACACACACACACAACCCCTCACTTATAGAGAGAGGAGGGGCCAGGAAGGACAGGGTGAAGTGTACAGACAGAGGAAGTCCTGAGCTACTTGACCTTTTCACAGACAATCACCAGGCCTTTAACAACCAGACAAAGGTTAAAACACAGGGCTGGCCATTCAGAGAAATGTCAACATGGTGTCCTACAGAGGTTCAGACAGGGAGGGGAAAGTTCTCTTTAACATGGAAGATTTTTTTCACAGATAACAGGACTGTGCGAGTTTCATTCCAAACAGTATTTTGTGAAACGCTACATAAGCTTGTACATTTGAAAAAAGCAATATATTGATCGACCATTGGATCCATTGGAGAGCCGCCTAAAGGAGGAGGCACAGTACAATAGTTAATTATCCCAAAAATCTGAAGTCTTCAGGGACCATGTTCTTTCAGGAAGATCCTCTCTTTTTCCACAGGCTTAATGTAATTGTAAATTGATGTGAAAATGACTTTGACAAGGTGTTCTTCAATCTGCTTTCATCTCTGCCTCTCCATGGCTATTGAGCTGTGTCAGTCATATCTCTGTGGCAAATGAATGGGAGCCACAATGAGACGATGGATACAGCTGATTGAACTGCATTCATGTGAGATAGGCTGCCTTTCACACTGCAACAACGTGAAAGGAAAAAGGAGGGGAGACTGAACCAAACAGAGGAGGGAGAGCGGTAACTACTATAACTAAAGCTTTTTCCTCAATCTGGGTGGAACGGGATGTGTCCATTTTCAGGCACTCGAGGGAAGTATGATGCAGTGTTGAGAGAGCTGGAGAGTGGAGAGTGGTTAGTGTTTAGGGAACGGCTGCCTCATAAATGGAGTGTTCTGAAGAGGGACCCGTTGACGGACAAGTATCCACCTGCGAGTCATTACATCACGGTAGAGCCACATGCTCTCCAAGTCCAGGACTCTGTTTGATGCAGCGTTAGCTGCCCAGTAGAAAGCCTGCATTTTCAACCATTTAGTGCCGGGTGGCCTAGAGCAGAGAGGGTCATTGGCAGAGAGCAGTGGTGGTATCTCCCTGGTCTGGCTGTCATTTCAGGTGAGGACATAACAGGATATACAGTGCATTCGGGAAGTATTCAGAACCCTTGACTTTTTCCACATTTTGTTACGTTACTTGCTTATAATAAAATGTATTAAATAATACTTTTCCCTCATAAATCTACACACAATATCCCATAATGTAAAAAGCAAAAACAGGTTTTAAGAAATGTTTGCAAATTTGTAAAAAATACAAAATAGAAATACCTTATTTACATAAGTATTCAGACCTTTTGCTATGAGATTCAAAACTGAGCTCAGGTGCATCCTGTTTTCATTGATCATCCTTGAGCTGTTTCTACAACTTGATTGGAGTCCACCTGTGGTAAATTCAATTGATTGGACATGATTTGGAAAGGCACACCTGTCTACATAAGGTCCCACAGTTGACAGTGAAGGTCAGAGCAAAAACTAAGCCAAGAGGTCAAAGGAATTATCCGTAGAGCTCTGAGATGGGATTGTGTCGAAGCACAGATCTGGGGAAGGGTACCAAAATATTTCTGCAGCATTGAAGGTCCCCAAGAACACAGTGGCCTCCAACATTCTTAAATGGAACAAGTTTGGAACAACCAAGAATCTTCCGAGAGCTGGCCGCCCGGCCAAACTGAGCAATCGGGGGAGAAGGGTCTTGGTCAGGGAGGTGACCAAGAACCCGATGGTCACTCTGACAGAGTTCCAGAGTTCCTCTGTGGAGATGGGAGAACCTTCCAGAAGGACAACCAACTCAGCAGCACTCCGCCAATCAGGTCTTCATGGTAGAGTGGCCAGACGGAAGCCACTCTTCAGTAAAAGGCACATGACAGCCCGCTTTGTAGTTTGCCAAAAAGCATCGAAAGACTCTCAGACCATGAGAAACAAGATTCAATGGTTTGATGAAACCAAGATTGAACTCTTTGGCCTGAATGCCAAGCGTCACGTCTGGAGGAAATCCCTACGTTGAAGGGTGGTGGTGGCAGCATCATGCTGTGGGGATTTTTCAGCCGCAGGGACTGGGAGACTAGTCAGGATCGAGGGAAAGATGAATGGAGCAAAGTATAGTGAGATCCTTGATGAAAACCTGCTCCCGACCGCTCAGACTGGGGTGAAGGTTCACCTTTCAACAGGACAACGACCCTAAGCACACAGCCAAGACAATGCAGGAGTGGCTTCGGGACAAGTCTCTGATGTTCTTGAGTGGCCCAGCCAGAGCCCAGACTTGAACCCGATCGAACATCTCTGGAGAGACCTGAAAATGTCTGTGCAGCAACACTCCCCATCCAACCTGACAGAGCTTGAGAGGATCTGCAGAGAATAATGGGAGAAAATCCCCAAATACAGGTGTGCCAAGCTTGTAGCGTCGTACCCAAGAAGGCTCGAGGCTGTAAAAGCTGCCAAAGGGGCTTCAACAAAGTACTGGGTAAAGGTTCTGAATATTTATGTAAATGTGATATTTCAGTTATTATTATTTTTATAGATTTGCAAACATTTATAAAAAACAGTTTTTGCTTTGTCATTATGGGGTATTGTGTGTAGATTGATGAGGAAATGTTTTTTTTAAACACATTTTTAGAATAAGGCTGTAACATAACAAAATGTGGAAAAAGTAATGGGGTCTGAATACTTTCCGAATGCCCTGTATGGAGTAGAGGTTTTTTTCTCTAATTTCTTTGGAAAAATATTACCAAGGATTTGAGCTTTAACACCACTGGTTTCCATTTGGAATTAGTCTCTTTTTCATTCCGTAACAATGAAATTCCTTTAATTTTTCTGGTTGCGGTCAGTTAATCTAGTGAGGCTCAGGGGATGAAATCCTCTATGTTATGAAGTGAGCTGGTGTGAAGCTTTGTCGTTGTAACTCGGCGCAGTGAAAATGACTGTGGAGGAAAAGTGTTTTATACCTCTCTCTCTCCTACCACCATCTCCCTGTCCCGATGCCAGCCCACCACTGAACACAGCAGACATAGAGACAGAGAGAGGAGTGTTGGGTGTGCGTGCCGAGCCCTCGGCGTACAGGAAGTGATGCACTCTGTGTATAATGGTTGCTGACGTGCCAAAGGGTTCCTTCTCAATGAGAGGTCGTCACACAGTGGCTGGATTTCCTTTGATAATAACAGATGCGTAAGAGAATGACAATTTCTCTTTCTGTCTGAGAGAATCTAGAAAGATGAGCGTGACAGAGAAAGAAAGAGAGAGAGCTGGAGTCAAGCTCAGCAGCACACTCTTTCCCCTTTCATTGAGATCTGTGTGTCTGACTATGTCTTACTATGTCCCGGTAACACAAAGACTTGTGTGTCCGGCATGGGTTAGGATGGGCAAGGAGGTTCTGTCTCACAGACTGTCTGCTAATCGTCTGATTTTGTTTGTTACTCACAACCGCCCAGCAGCGTGGCCTCTCTTCCTGTGGTCAATTAAAATGGGTAGCTATAAACAACAGTCATTACAATGAGACAGCCATTACAAGACAGCCATTATAATTAGACAGCCACTACAACGAGACAGCCATTACAACGAGGCAGCCATTACAATGAGACAGCCATCACAACGAGACAGCCATTACAATGAGACAGTCATCACAACGAGACAGCCATTACAACGAGACAGCCATTACAATGAGAGGAGTAGGCCTGGAGGAAGGTTGGATTTGTTTATGATGTATTTTAGTCTTCATGGTTGATTGGTGCCCATGTGGTCAGATAGTAGATGCCTTATGATCGCAATGTCGAAATACCAGACGACGGAGGAGGATAGGCCTCTCCGACCCTTTTTCTGGAGAACTACCCTCATTTATGTTTTCGCTCCGACTGCCGTTGTAACTAACCTGATTCATCTTATCAACCAGCTAATTATTAGAATCAGGGGTGCTAGATTAGTGTTGGAGTGAAAACCTACAGGATGAGAGCTCTCTGGGAACAGGGTTGGAGAGCAGTATGTGAAGCCAGACTCACCGAGCTCCATGTCCTGGTCGTCAGTGAGAATGAGGATGATGTTGGGCCGGATGTTGCGGCGGTCCCTCTGGAAGCGGGCCTTGAGGCGCTGGCTGGACAGAAAGATGGAGGCCTGGGCCAGAGACACGACCCCCAGAAGCAGGAGGAGGTAACGGGTCCCCCGCCCCGCCATGGTGATCTCTGACCTCTAACCCTGCTACTGCTACTGGATCACTCTGCTACAGCCGCTGCTAGGACAGCTCCTGCAGACACAACAGGAGGACACAGGTCAGACTAAAGGAACACAGGGACAGTTCACTAGAGATGCAAGTGATCACACTTAAAGGCAAATTACGCTTTTTCAATGGAAGACACAAGAGAAAGGTCAGACTAATGGAACACAGGAAACATTTTCTACAGATAGATGATCACATGAAACCCCAAATAGCGTTAGTCCATTGGATAACACATTGAAAGAGAGAACCTTTTTGCTTCAGTTTCTGAGTCACACTTGAGACTGTTTATGTTCATCAGACAGTAGAGAGGAAGCTGTAAGCTCTCGACAACCGCAAAGGACCACAGCCCCAAAGGAGCATCGCTGCACCAATGAGAGCCGGGCTGGTGTACTAGTTCAGTGTAAAGTATTGGTGGGCCGCTAGGGAGACCTGCCCGGAGACTGCCGCCATCTGCCCCTCAGCGTGTCACCACGGCAACCCTGGTTTTCACCGGAGCAGTAATGAGTGCCCTCTGGGGGCGTGGTTCCTGGGCTCTGTGTGTGTGTGTGTCTCCATGTGTGTCTGTGTGTGTGTGTGTGTGTGTGTGTCTGTGTGTGTGTGAATGTTGCATCCATTAGATTCATCCCAGAACACACCCCCGCATGGGAAAGGAGGCGCTACACCAGCAGCAGTGTCCACTCACACCTCACATGGAGAACAGGCTACAGAATCATAATGAAATGCAGAGACATCTTTTTCTCTCTCTACTCCCCGTTCTCCCACAGCATCCGTCTCAGTACTGAACAGACAAGGCTCTCAACACGAGCTCTTCTATGATGATAGTTCAATTCCAAACAGCTACTATACATTTTGACATTTGACATCCAAATAAACAAACATTTGCCTCCTACCTAATTGAGATCATGAATTTAAACTTCGTTAAATTCGTCTCTCTCTCTCTCTCTCTCTCTCTCTCTCTCTCTCTCTGTCTCTGTCGCTGTCTGTCTGTCAATCTTAGTCACACTGTTACAGTGTTTTAATTACTAGCCTCCTCATGGAAATATCCTCACACACACACATCTCGACCTCCCCATCAACAGTCACATTCACAGCTGAACATGACTTTTCCAAATGTATTTTCATGAAGATTGAAATCACAGAAACAGCTCCACATTAAAACAGACGACAACAAGACGGAAGAATTATGAAGCAGTCACTTTGAGCAATTACATGGAATATAGCCACAATGAATTGAATTTAATCTAGGATGTATTGCCCAAATGGTTGAATGAATTCACAATATGAGGGTCCAAGCCTCAAAATAATTGTGCTTGGTCTGGTTTTGAAGGATAATTAGGTTTTGAGTGTTTTTAATTATTTCGAACACCACAATGGACTATAGCTGTTCTCTCACTTCCGTCAATTCATTTAAATCCCTACTTTCAATTGCAAAGGATGTCATTTACTTAACTCTTGTTTTTGTACAACAGTCTTAAGTAGCGAAGCCCCCTTCCTGCTCTTTGATTTCTGGGTAATCTGCATAGAGCGCTGGGCGCACCCTGTAGAGAACCATTACAAAAGACACAGTGAGGAATAAAGGACAAAAACAGCAGCCAGATATGGCACTCACACACACACACACACACACACACACACACACACACACACACACACACACACACACACACACACACACACACACACACACACACACACACACACACACACACACACACACACACACACACACACACACACACACACACACACACTTTCACAAAAGACACACAGCTTGTGGCGGTGGAAAAACCCTCACAACCACACTATTCACACAGAGTATACTGAGATTACACGCACCCCCCACCTCGTGTCACACACACACACACACACACACACACACACACACACACACACACACACACACACACACACACACACACACACACACACACACACACACACACACACCATGTATGAGATTTCCCATTTTTATTCTTGCCATGTCATATTGTATGTGTACGGGATAAATATAAATCTGTCTGCACTAATCCTGTCCGCTGTTATATCACCAGACAAATGTCATGTTATTCTGAGATAATAGGAAAATAGTGATTTCTAATAACTATTCTATTTTTGCCTTGATCTGTCTAAAATCATCAGCTTTCATGATTAATTAGTTGAACATGGAGAGCCTCCCAGACCATGGTGTGAATGAGCTACATATGAATGGACAGAAAATCAAAAATCACCACATAGAAAGTGGAGAATAAATGTATTCACACGATGTCAAGAGACAAAATCATCTCCAGTAGATTACCCTCAGTTCCCAAACATCCAGAGTAGATTGTATCACTATCACAAAGATCTGGTATCTACTATGACACCTGTGCTTCCGTTCCTATCTCCAACTTTCAATATACTGCATACTGTACCTATTAACACACGTTTCACTATGAAACACTGCATGCTAAGCAACATAATAACATCCCCCAAAATGATTATGTGTAAGTACAGTATAGAGCAACAGAGTAACATCAGACAAAGGGACCACCAGAGACAAACGAGAGATTTGAGAGCTTCGTATTGTATTTGTGATGCACACAGCATCACACAGGTCTCTGAGATAGAGTCATGATGTTGGCGGATCCAGAGACAGAGACTGACAGACAGGGACAGAGACAGAGACAGAGACAGAGAGGAGGGGGGAGAGGGGTAAGGGTCGACAGGCATCCTCTCCCAGTAGCACATCTCTTCGCTGGGGCAGAAAGGACGGACTGACTGCTACAATGTCCCCCCCCCCCAAAAAAAACACAGCCTCACTCTCACCCCCTCAGCCAGCTACACCGTGGGCTCCAGCAGTCCTCCAGCAGATTTCACGCCAGGGCAGCTTTTGTCGCAAACACAGAGCCGAGGCAGCCCTGGGGCACAGAGAGTCTGTACAGCCCACTCCATGACACAGAACCACAGAATTACATCTTACAGTGTATACCAGAAACTACACAACCTCTGAGGAGAGTCTGACAACTTGTGACAGTGCACTTCTATTGCAAGCCTTCAATTCATGGCTCTAGACTTATACTCCACATATATAGACCACCACAAGTCTCATGGGAGTTCCAACTCCCTACAGACAGTCACAACCACACAGCGCTGTATATCTCAACGCCACTAGTCTCCACCGAGAATCACAGTGGCCAGACATGCTTTATACCCACCCAACTTCAGATGGAGCAAGACTGGGAGCCGTAACTACAAACAGAGATGCAACAGGGAGCCTTTACTTCAAGCCTTAAAATCATCACTGCTCTGTGGTAGATAGGAACAGATCCTAGATCCAAGTTCCTCTGACTACACAGGACAGTGAGTAGAAGCTACAAAGCGGGCAAAAGCAGATTAAAACTTTAATCTCTGATGGAAACCTATAAATAGCCTGAATGTACGGTAGACTACAGAGGATCATCACTCCATCCCTACAGACAGTGCTCTCATTACCACGAACCCAGCCAGTCCCACTCCAGCTCCCTCTCCCATCGCAGCCCTACCTCATTGCAGTGATGCCCAGGGCTCGGACTGCACAGCACCGCCTGGGATCCGACGACAAACAAAAATCCTCCACTCACAACTAAGGTTGCATGGCAGTGTAATCCCTGATGGCAGCGCTACTGAACCTTGTCTCTCTCTCTCTGTGACCCTGGCTTTATTTCTCTCCCTCTCTCTCTCTCTCTCTGCTGCTCTCTCTTCCGGCCCGTCTCACTATCGGAGCTCCTTTCTGCTCTTGCGTTCTCTCTCTTGCTCTGCTGAGCTCTCCCTCCCTCACTGTGCGCACGCTCTCTCTCTCTCTCTAGCTGCACTAGCTTTCCCCCCACTCTCTCCCTGTGCACTCTCTCCCTGTGCACTCTCTCCCTGTGCACTCTCTCTCTCACTCACTCTCTCTGCGCTGCCTCCCCTATTCCCCCTCCCTCTCCTGCACAGCTGCACTCTCTCCCCTTTAATTCCTCCTCCAGTCTTCCCAGGCAGCCCATATCGCAGGATTGATGTGCTCTAACCTCGGGGTCTACTGTTTTCAATTTAGCGCCCACGCCTCTCCCTGTGCTGTCCTCTCTCCAGGGGGCTCTGGGCTGGGGATACGGCTAGGGATACTGTTTTCACAAAGGGTTAACAGCTACAGAGAGAGAGAGAGGGGGAGAGAGAGAGAGAGACAGAGAGAGAGAAAGAGGGATAGAGAGAGAGAGAGAGAGAGAGAGAGAGAGAGAGAGAGAGAGAGAGAGAGAGAGAGCCTAACAGCACTAACACACCAGAGAAACAGAGCGCCGACCCCATCTGGGCACTACAGAGACGACGGGCTACAGCATGAATTCAGAACCATGGACTCATACAAGGATCTCTTCGTTTATATTTCACCCTCTCTCTCTCCGTCTTTTCTCTCCCTCTCTCTCTTTCTAAGAAGCCACGTTCTCTCCTGTATTGTGTGTTATTACTGAGCACACAGGGCATGTACGATGTATGGGTTCGAGGTCAAATCAAACATTTATTTCATTCTCCGATGGGATCGAACACCACTACAACTTTTATAGCCATCATTCTTTGTGCTTTTGTGTTGCAGCTGACATTACAAAGGATTCCGTTAGATCGGCCATGATTCATTTTGGGACCACTTTTATGGATTCACTGACATTACAGGGATGAACAGGATATCTAGAGTAATCAGACATTAGTATTCACCATTTAAAGAAAGTTTTTAATAGTGGGGCTACTTTTCTTGTCTATATCTCTTCATTATCATTGTAAATGTTTCAGCCCCATAATAATAACAATAATACATTATATATATATATATATATAGATATATAGATGGGAATAATATGATGTACTGTAGAAGAAGGGGGCAGTTTGGTAGATTGAGCAGGAGAGGACAGTGTCTACTGTAACTAAATGAACAGTGGAAATGAGTTCCTCTGGTACAGGTAGTGACAGAGCGATCCAATAACAAGTAATTTAACACCAATCACCCGTACAGATAAAGACAAAGCAGGCAATTAACAAGGCCAGTGAAAAGGCATCCCAAAACAAAAACAGGAGGCGAAGAAGCAAGCTTATACAAGCAACAGTACAATCTACCACAACATGAGGGATGGAATCACTGAGCTGGCAAATTCCCATCTGAGAGTTTAAAAAGAGCCTGTCCTTGTTTTTGTCACAACGATCCAAAGGGAGAGAAAACAAAGGGAAACGTGTCAAATTGACTGTCCTATCTTTTTAATTAACTTTGTCCATTTGCTCTCCTTATCGCAGTACATTAACAACTGCCACCCAGAAAGTGTAGCAGTAAGTAAAGTGAGTGTGTGTGCGCGTTTATGAGTGTGTGTGAGAGAGAGAGAGAGAGAGATGGCGAGAGAGAGCGGCCCCCTTCGAGTACTCAGAAAACCCACACAATGATAAGGGGAGTGGTGAGAGAGAGAGTTGGCGAGGAGAGAGAGAGAGAGAGACAGAGAGAGAATGAGAGAGAGAGGGAGAACAAGAGAGAGGGTGATGGGGTTAGTCTGCAGATTCCAGGAGTCCTGGCTGGACCAGTCAATAGGAAGACAATGGGTCTGGACGTCCATGCCAACAGATTAACATGTAAATTGCAAATTATTGTGATTGTGTAGCTGAGGCTGGGCTGTGGCTGTGATTAATGCAGGGGTAATTGAGTGCTTAAATGATGGATGGGGGCTCCGGTGTGACTCAGGCTCTGGGGCCCCTCACTGTCGAGTGGGGATTTAATGAACCCATGGTGGGCCAATGGGCGGCCCGAGCTCCGGAGCCCATTTGTTTGATTGATAAAGTGGCATTTTTTCTTTCCAAAAAGAATCTTCCCCGGAATGGCACAAGTCAATTCCCAGGCATGGAGTTTCTCTCCCCCCTGAGGTGGTTATGTGTTACTGCTACTGATGGGACAGAGACACCGGTCCTGCGGCGATGTCTCACTCCTGTGTATTTCAACGTGCTAGAGATGACTATTAACATATACGCATGTCAGAGACGTGCTGATAAAGACACAGGAGAGCCCTGATCTTGCCCAGGACATTGATGCTTTATCACACTAGTCTAATGGTCCTCACCACGGTGTGTATTAAATCCCATGACAGAGGACTTAGATAGGACTACCTAGTCATCCAGTGTGTATTTCTGACTCTATATCACCAGGATTTTCTATTGCCCCTTCTCTCTACCCCTCACCCATCCTCCTACCACACTGCTTACGCAGTATACAACACCACAGTGGTCCAGATCCTGCCAAAACATGCTCACTACAGCAAAGCTCTGTCACTCATGCTAATGAGCACTGAATAAGGCAACCTTCTGGGGAATACACTGTATTACAGGGTTTGATACACTGTTAGCCTGGTATGACTGTGTACTAGTATTAGTCTTGGTCCTGGTTGGATAGCTCAGCGTATTTGCTCTTTTCTATCATTGCTTCTGGTTTTATTGGTTGCCGTGGAGGAGGAGGAGCAGGAGCAGGAAGAGGAGGAGTAAAGTGGGCAGAGCATTTGAAGAGGTTTTATATTTTATTCATATTGAACCTTTAGTTAACTAGGAAAGTCAGTTAAGAACAAATTCTTATTTTACAATGACGGCCGACCCCGCCGAACCCTCCCCTAACCCGGGCAACGCTATGCCAATTTGCCATCGCCCTATGAGACTCCTGTTCACGGCCGGCTGTGATACAGTCCGGGATCGAACCAGGGTCTATAGTGACGCCTCTAGCACTGAGATGCGGTGCCTTAGAGCCCAGGAGGAGGAGCAGGAGGAAGAGGGGGAGGAAACTAGGAAAGCATAAACTAGGTAGGTGAGTAGTAGAAAGACAACAGGAAGGGCATATAAAAGGGTTTGAGTAGTTCTCTCGGTCCCTGAGTGTGACAGGCATGCTGAATCCAGACAGACAGGCGATAGTAATGACAGTTAATCTCCTTCATTAGTGTCAGTGTGTCTGTCACAGTGTAATTGCATGGCTGGTAATTACATCTCGTGTAGAGAGATTACATGCTCCTCGGTCATAGTGTATAAATCTCTGCATGGCATCTTTATCAGTTGATGAGCTGTCCAGTGCTGGGTTGTGTTGACGTAATTGATGGTGTAGTGAAGTGCGGTAAAGCCAAACTCTAACTAATTGTCCTTTAACAACCTCTGAACAGGATTATTCATCAGTATATATTAGCATCTAATTAGAAGAGAAGATAAGTCATTTCTATTGTCAATGGGGACTAGTTTGTTAGCGATAAACATCTTTCCGCCGTGTTAATGTTTCTTTGTTAGCTAATTGTTCGGTTTCAATCCCTCCACTGTGCTTCTGGACAAGAGATAAGGCAGTTTTCAGACCCAGAATGCAAATAAAAACAACTTGAGCAGAGTTGGTTGAGCTCATAGGTCAAAGTCTCTGTGACCCCTGTCCAACACTGCATTTTTAACTCTAAAGAATTCATTACCAGTTCATCTGCATCTTTGGGTGTATTCGAGGTGCCCTCTATAATGTGTGGGAGCTAGTTTGCCTCGCCCAGGGCTCCTTGCCTCGCCTCAGTGTGAACACACAAGTGAGGATATAGTGCGAGGGCCTGTCAAGGATTAAGCACTAAGCTTGATCCCTGTGGTAATGATTTGTAATGGCAGATATTGAGCAATAAGCCTGCACAGCTACAGCAGTTACAGACAGGCAGCATTACTCCACCATGTCGTCTCTGCTAGCTGACAAATGTGACTGTAGCTATCGCTCTGCGCCAAATCAGCTTACGAAGGCCACAATGTCACCCTTATTATGGATTCAGGAAATCTCTGAATACCACAAAATGATTTATCCACAAGAAAGAAAAACACAAGTCAGCTCTCTAATAACAAGTCTGCAAGTGTGCATAGCGCTGCCATAATAGCCTTATCTTAATAGCTCATCAACGTTTTGTCCGAGATTACTCGCATTCTGTACTATCCCCTCCTTCTCCTTCACTGTTTCTTTCAACAATAGATACAAACACTTCTTCTGGGGGAGTGAATAGGTGACCCATGCCTGGATCTTGAATTGCTGGCCACCTGCCAGCGCACACAATTCATTTGCTCATTAATGAAACGTGTGTAATTGTCAGAATGATTACAACATCACCTTTGGTACACGAGGTTCAATCAAAGTGGTGGGAAAGATATATTATTCTGCAGTCTTCCAACACGTCATTCCTGAGAATCAAACTTAACAAACAAACATAACTCAAACTGTTTCTCAACTTAATGAGTCTTTTCATCCAGGAGAAATGGTTATTTCCCTCTTTTGTTTGGAGCAGGAATATATTGTATAAATAAATGAAAAAGAGGCCTTGCTGCTCTTCGTTCTAAGGCATAGTTCTGTAGCAGCAGTTGCCAAATACCACTGCTTGGCCTTCCGTGCCCCTCCAAGTTCTGAGAAAGGCAGTGGGTGGATGAGTAATTCTTCTTCTTTGCTTGTGAATCTGAGCAGATTCCTGGAAATAGCATCAACCATCAACTGCAGTAGGTAACTTCAAGGACAGTAGGCAGCAGCTGTGTTCCTTTGACATGGTGATATATAGCATGTGTACAGTTTTACTGAACCTCATCCTCCTCAATCCTCCTCCTGCCATTCCAGTGTAAAGAGAGCGCGACGCCATCTCTGGCTCAGAGCCTCTACACCTGTCTGCTGTCCCAGCCTCAACGCTGCGTGATCATCATCAGGCTGCTTCACAAACTGAATTGAACGGAAAGTTTCGCCGAGAGAGTTTTTGTGAATTAGGTAAATAGAGTCTCAAACACACAAAGGAGAGCAGAGGAGAGCACTCTTACATAATCCCGTCGAAAGATACACTACCGGTCAAAAGTTGACACACCTACTCATTCCTAGGTTTTTCTTTATTTGTACTATTTTCTACATTGTGGCGGCAGGGTAGCCTAGTGGTTAGAGCGTTGGACTAGTAACCGAAAGGTTGCAAGTTCAAATCCCCGAGCTGACAAGGTACAAATCTGTCGTTCTGCCCCTGAACAGGCAGTTAACCCACTGTTCCTAGGCCGTCATTGAAAATAAGAATTTGTTCTTAACTGACTTGCCTAGTAAAATAAATATATATTTTTTTGAATATTAGTGAAGACATCAACACTATTAAACAACACATATGGAATCATGTACTAACCAGAAAAAGTGTTAAAAAAATCTACATCGATTTTAGATTCTTCAAAATAGCCACCCTTTGCCTTGATGACAGATTCGCACACTCTTGGCATTCTCTTAACCAGCTTCACCTGGAATGGTTTTCCAACAGTCTTGAAGAAGTTCCTACGTATGCTAAGCACTTGTTGGCTGCTTTTCCTTCACTCTGCGGTCCAACTCATCCCAAACCATCTCAATTGGGTTGAGGTCGGGTGATTGTGGTGGCCAGGTCATCTGATGCAGCACTCCATCACTCTCCTTCTTGGTCAAATAGCCCTTACACAGCCTGGAGGTGTGTTGGGTCATTGTCCTGTTGAAAAACAAATGATAGTCCCACTGAGCGCAAACCGGATGGGATGGCGTATTGCTGCAGAATACTGTGGTTTCCATGATGGTTAAGTGTATCTTGAATTCTAAATAAATCACTGACAGTGTCACCAGCAAAGCGCCCCAACACCCTCACACCTCCTCCTCCATGCTTCACGGTGGAAACCACGCATGAGATCATCCGTTCACCTGCTCTGCATCTCACAAAGAGATGGCAGTTGGAACCAAAGATCTCAAATTTGGACTCATCAGACCAAAGGTCAGATTTCCACCAGTCTAATGTCCATTGCTCGTGTCTCTTGGCCCAAGCAAATCTCTTCTTATTGGTGTCCTTTAGTAGTGGTTTCTTTGCAGCAATTTGACCATGAAGGCCTGATTCACACAGTCTCCCCTGAACAGTTGATGTTGAGATGTGTCTGTTACTTGAACTCTGTGAATCATTTATTTGGGCTGCAATTTCTGAGGCTGGTAACTCTAATAAACTTATCCTCTGCAGCAGAGGTAACTCTGCGTCTACCTTTCCTGTGGCGGTCCTCATGAGAGCCAGTTTCATCATAGCTCTTGATGCTTTTTTGCGACTGCACTTGAAGAAACTTTCAAAGTTCTTGAAATTTTCCAGATTGACTGACCTTCATGTCTTAAAGTAATGATGGACTGGCGTTACTCTTTGCTTATTTGAGCTGTTCTTGCCATAATATGGACTTCTGTATACCACCCCTACCTTGTCAAAACACAACTGATTGGCTCAAGCGTATTAAGAAGAATAGAAATTCCACAACGCACACCTGCATTCCAGGTGACTACCTCATGGGGCGGCAGCGTAGCCTAGTGGTTAGAGCGGTAACCGGAAGGTTGCGAGTTCAAACCCCCGAGCTGACAAGGTACAAATCTGTCGTTCTGCCCCTGAACAGGCAGTTAACCCACTGTTCATCGGCCGTCATTGAAAATAAGAATGCGTTCTTAACTGACTTGCCTGGTTAAATAAAGGTAAAAAAAAAAAAGCTGTCATCAAGGCAAATGGTGACCACTTTGAAGAATATCAAATATAAAATAGATTTAGATTTGTTGAACCTTTTTTTGGTTACTACATGATTCCATATGATTCCACATTATTTCATAGTTTGATGTCTTCACTATTATTCTACAATGTTGAAAATAGTATAAATAAAGAAAAACCCTGGAATGAGTAGGTGTGTCCAAACTTTTGACTGGTACTGCATATTAAGCCTCTTTACTCTAGAGGTAAATGTTTCTGAAGTTGAAGCTCATCGCATGTAAGAATATTAAAATAGAAGTAATCTCTGGTGAGAGAGATTCAGAAACGCACACCCACCCAGCCAGCCAGACATTCATGTGCTAATATTTGTATTTGGGCCCTATGGGAGGCCACTTTGTTTTCATATTACTCTTCTGCCTCTCTCCAACCCTCAGCAGTACAGTCTCATCTCAACATAGAGAATATTAATGGGATGGACTACAGAGGAGGAAGAGAGAAAGCAAGAGAGAGAAAGAGAGAGAGAGAGAAAGCGAGAGAGAGAAAGCGAGAGAGAGAGAGAGAGAGAGAGAGAGAGAAAGCGAGAGAGAGAAAGCGAGAGAGAGAGAGAGAGAGAGAGAGAGAAAGAGAGAGAGAGAGAGAGAGAGAGAGAAAGAGAGAGAGAGAGAGAGAGAGAGAGAGAGAAAGCGAGAGAGAGAAAGCGAGAGAGAGAGAGAGAGAGAGAGAGAGAGAGAGAGAGAAAGAGAGAGAGAGAGAGAGAGAGAGAGGGATGTAAAGAGAAAGGTAGAGAGAGACAGCAAAGGGAGAATACAGGTTTTCGTGTACTGGGGAGTTGAATGTACTCACTGCGTTTAGCATTTAAAAAATGCCTATTATGCAAGAGAAAGAGATTGGGATGGAGTGAAAGGGAGGGGGGGAGGAGGGGCTGCTGCCTTTCTGACAAACCTCCAGTAGATCTAAGGGCTGTCCAGATTCCTTGGGGGAGTGGTGTGTGAAAAATAGACGAGACGCAAATGTAATCAGGCGACGGACACCAAGCTAATGTGACTGACGCGAACATGCCTGGCCATTCATCTGTTTCCCTGCCACCGCTGATTTCTTGCAGCAATATAGTTTTATTATTTATATATTTTCCAAATGTCTGAAACCATTAGCTGTGCCTGGGGTTCTTCTGGGTAGACGTTGCTTCCACTTTGGCTTTCTGCATACAGTACCAGTGGGAATATGTAAACTCGCTTGGGCTCCTTTCAAATTACCAACAAAAAAAGGCATTCAAATTCAAATCGAGTCATGACAAGCCGCTTTGCTTAACAATTCTGTTTTTTAGGGTTGCTGGTAGGAGAGGAGGGGGTCTGGGGGATAAATAATGAAAAAATAGTGAGGGTGAGAGTGAGGGCTGGACGTGCCACCTGCTCGTGTGCAGTGTGCCGGGTCATCCATTCAGCTTCCCTCTTGCAGCATGGCCTCAACCCCCCTCTACGACCATGCAGTTTGTGCTCATGTAAACATACATCAAATCATCTACATCCTGTTAACAGACATGTCAGATGCAGATCATCTCAGTGCCCCGAGGGAAAACAGTCCTGGTGATTATCATATCTATTCAAACGCTGCTCAGATCTACCAACCCTTGTTATTGAAAGGCTGACTTTGTCATGGCAACTATTATGTTCATTACTGGATAGATGCACATTCTCTAGGATGGATACAACACAAACTGAGCCAGATACAGTCGTTCATAACCAGCGCTTCAGGGGACCTATTGTACTGTGGTGTGTGTGTGTGTGTGTGTGTGTGTGTGTGTGTGTGTGCGTGTATACCAGGCATGTGTGTGTGATGTATGTGTGTGTGCGTGTAAACCAGGCATGTGTGTGTGATGTGTGCCCAATGCAAGATATGTATGCTGTCCATCCACATTATTTCCAATGAAATCAACTGTGAGTTGATGTGTTCCCATTCTATCCATGTGCAGAATAGCATCATTCCTGAGTGGTTAGAAACACGGAGCAGTAGAGGGATGGAGGATGGATAGTCAGAGGTCAAGTTCTGCCAACGTTATTTTCTGCAGTCCAATCCAACCATATCCTATGTCCCATACCCAGATCTCTAGATCTTTCACCCAGCTGGCTGTGCTCAGTGAGAAACAGTTGGAAAGAGAGCCATTCCCAGTGGGTGACACCCTCCACTGACACTGTCCACCAGCTCATCTAGTCCCTGGCTCTCTCTACATCTCTGCTTCTCAGTCCCGTTCTCTCACTAGGGAACACTGGACCTCTCACACAGATCCCATTAGTGCTAAAAGTTGGACCAAGAGACTCCCCAGGGAGGCACACGCGCACACACACACACACACACACACACACACACACACACACACACACACACACACACACACACACACACACACACACACACACACACACACACACACACACACACACACACACACACACACACACACACACACACACACACACACACACACACACACACACACACACACACACACCTCAGTGCAAGCCAGAACAATGTCATATGCTATGGTCAAGCCTCAAACAGGCAGATATAACCTGGGCACTGATTGAGCCCTTACTACACTTGATAGGAAAGAAATGACTCATTGTCTATTTCTAGCTGTCTACCCCTCACTGTGTTTCTCCACCACTGGTTCCAGGCATGGCTCTCTGATCATGTGGTGAGTCAGTTTCCTGTAAAGCTTCCAGAGATGGACCAGTCATCCCAGATGAGTATCACTCATAGCAACACCATATCCCTACGGTTACGTGGCGTAAAGGACTAAAGAAGGAGAGTTACTGTCTGTACTCACTTATCTCTGCTTGATCACACCCAATCCATCTCTCTCTCTCTGAAGAGCCACTCCATAGGATTGGACAGGAGATGTCATGACATAGGCTAATGTGGGGGCTACAACCAGGTGCTCTGGGGGTTACAACCAGGTGCTCTGGGGCTACAACCAGGATCTCTGGGGGCTACAACCAGGATCTCTGGGGGCTACAACCAGGTGCTCTGGGGGTTACAACCAGGTGCTCTGGGGGCTACAACCAGGATCTCTGGGGGCTACAACCTGGAGCTCTGGGGCTACAACCAGGATCTCTGGGGGTTTCAACCAGGATCTCTGGGGGCTACAACCAGGTGCTCTGGGGGCTACAACCTGGATCTCTGGGGGCTACAACCAGGATCTCTCGGGGCTACAACCAGGATCTCTGGGGGTTACAACCAGGAGCTCTCTCTTTCTGTCTGTCTGTTTGAGTACTCCAAACTCAATTCTCCCACTCAGCAGGTAATCCCGAAATGAAATGGAAACTCCAATTCACACCGTGCAATCACCAGGCAAGGAATCCACACACACACACACACACACACACACACACACACACACACACACACACACACACACACACACACACACACACACACACACACACACACACACACACACACACACACACACACACACACACACACACACACACACACACACACACACACACACACACACACACACAGGACTGCTGCAGTAACAATCAAGGGATACAAATGTATCAGACAGATTGGATTTCCTGTTCCCACACGGTCAAGAGATGAGAAGGGAGAAGCCTGTCAGCTCGTGTTAAACACGACTAGCTGAATCTCAGTTTTTGGCACAGAGTAGACAGCCTTACTGGATTTCCCATAGGCTAAAGCTACCGCCACATCTGTTGGCTGGGCTTGAAAACAGCTGTTACTTTCTTCAGCACAAACTTATGTAAGTGATTTGCTGCTCTGAAGAGGGAACTTGCCGTCTGTGGGAATCTCATATGGGTTAGTGCTTTAGAACACAGCTAGGCTACTGTCAGAATGGCTTGAATATACCAATATCTGTCTCCCTCCTCTTCCTCCCACCTGGTTAGGTTTCTGTAGTGAGATGTGAAGGCTGGTTGATCGGTCATTTGTCCCGCTGAGAGTGGTTACTGGGTGGGGCTTCACAGCTGGTTCCCACACACACGTGGAGCATGCGTGAAATTATGTGTGTGTGTGTGTGTGTGTGTGTGCGTACGTGCGTGTGCGCGTGTGTGCTTCTCATCTGACAGAGCTCATCTTCTCAGTGAACCTACATTATTCTGGCCTGCCACTACCTTATTCTCTCTATGGGCAACAGGCGTTACACTAATCCACTTCTCCTCATACAACGCTGCCCCCTGTGCCAAGCCTGTGCCAAGCCTGGGCCAAGCCTGTGCCAAGCCTGGGCCAAGCCTGTGCCAAGCCTGGGCCAAGCCTGTGCCAAGCCTGGGCCAAGCCTGTGCCAAGCCTGGGCCAAGCCTGGGCCAGCTGCACAGTGTCTCACTACCCCCCACTGTGTTGTGTACTGTCCCTTTCTCTCTCTCTGCTGACACAGCAGACTTCAGTGTTTTGATTTCTTTCTAAGCCTGGTGTCTCATAAACAGTGCAGACTATGAGTCGGGGCTTGTTCTTATGTGTTTGTCCCTGGCAGTTTGAAAAGAAGTGTTTCACAAATAGAAACAACTGTGACACATTTGACAGTTTCTAAATAAATGACTTTGTAATTTTCCTCTGAGCCACAGAATGTGACAGATTCTCTGTGCCTGGAGTCACTAAGAGACTTCCACTCAGTCAGCCTCACAATGCATCTCTAAACAATAAGAAAAACATTCACTTTAACAGCATCTCTCTGTTTGACTCCATCATTCAAGCTATGTTACATCTGAGCTCAGATGACACCTGGACAACCTGACTGGCTCAATTTGAACTTCTTTCTGAGTGAATCTCCAGGCTGCATGATGTAACATCCTGCCCCACAACATCACCACCATCATGTCACCCTCCTGCAAGTCCCCCCCCCCCAGCAGCAGCCCTGTTCTGTTTGGTGTTCAGTAGTAACCGACGTGACGTCCCATCCTGTAATGCTTGCTGATGTTAAGTAAGGCTGACATAGAGCTGGAGGTCATGGAGGGGGTGACGAGTCTACGAGACGATAAACACAAGGAAGGGACCGGGGACTGTGAATAAACACACTCAGGGAAGGGACTGGGGACTGTGAATAAACACACTCAGGGAAGAGACTAGGGACTGTAAATAAACACAGGGAAGGGACTAGGGACTGTAAATAAACACACTCAGGGAAGGGACTGGGGACTGTGAATAAACACATTCAGGGAAGGGACTAGGGACTGTTAATAAACACAGGGAAGGGACTTGGGACTGAGAATAAACACATTCAGTGAAGGGACTGGGGACTGTGAATAAACACATTCAGGGAATGGACTGGGGACTGTGAATAAACACACTCAGGGAAGGGACTGGGGACTGTGAATAAACACAGGGAAGGGACTGGGGACTGTAAATAAACACAGGGAAGGGACTTGGGACTGAGAATAAACACATTCAGGGAAGGGCCTGGGGACTGTGAATAAACACATTCAGGGAATGGACTGGGGACTGTGAATAAACACACTCAGGGAAGGGACTGGGGACTGTGAATAAACACAGGGAAGGGACTGGGGACTGTAAATAAACACACTCAGGGAAGGGACTGGGGACTGTAAATAAACACAGGGAAGGGACTGGGGACTGTGAATAAACACAGGGAAGGGACTTGGGACTGAGAATAAACACATTCAGGGAAGGGACTGGGGACTGTGAATAAACACACTCAGGGAAGGGACTGGGGACTGTGAATAAACACAGGGAAGGGACTGGGGACTGTAAATAAACACACTCAGGGAAGGGACTGGGGACTGTAAATAAACACAGGGAAGGGGCTGGGGACTGTGAATAAACACACTCAGGGAAGGAACTGGGGACTGTGAATTAACACACTCAGGGATGGGACTGAGGACTGTGAATAAACACAATCAGGGAAGGGACTGGGGACTGTGAATAAACACATTCAGGGAAGGGACTAGGGACTGTAAATGAATACACTCAGGGAAGGGACTGGGGACTGTGAATAAACACACTCAGGGAAGGGACTGTGGACTGTGAATAAACACAATCAGGGAAGGGACTGGGGACTGTGAATAAACACATTCAGGGAAGGGACTAGGGACCGTAAATAAACACACTCAGGGAAGGGACTGGGGACTGTGAATAAACACAGGGAAGTGACTAGGGACTGTAAATAAACACAGGGAAAGGACTGGGGACTGTGAATAAACACAATCAGGGAAGGGACTGGGGACTGTGAATAAACACATTTAGGGAAGGGACTGGGGACTGTAAATAAACACACTCAGGGAAGGGACTGGGGACTGTAAATAAACACAGGGAAGGGACTGGGGACTGTGAATAAACACACTCAGGGAAGGACGTGGGACTGTGAATTAACACATTCAGGGAAGGGACTGGGGACTGTAAATAAATACACTCAGGGAAGGGACGAGGGACTGTAAATAAACACACTCAGGGAAGGGACTGGCAACTGTGAATAAACACAGGGAAGGGACTAGGGACTGTTAATAAACACAGGGAAGGGACTAGGGACTGTTAATAAACACATTCAGGGAAGGGACTGGGGTCTGTGAATAAACACAGGGAAGGGACTGGGGACTGTGAATAAACACAGGGAAGGGACTGGGGACTGTGAATAAACACAGGGAAGTGACTAGGGACTGTAAATAAACACAGGGTAGGGACTGGGAACTGTGAATAAACACAATCAGGGAAGGGACTGGGGACTGTAAATAAACACATTCAGGGAAGGGACTGGGGACTGTAAATAAATACACTCAGGGAAGGGACTGGGGACTGTGAATAAACACAATCAGGGAAGGGACTGGGGACTGTGAATAAACACATTCAGGGAAGGGACTAGGGACCGTAAATAAACACACTCAGGGAAGGGACTGGGGACTGTGAATAAACACAGGGAAGTGACTAGGGACTGTAAATAAACACAGGGAAAGGACTGGGGACTGTGAATAAACACAATCAGGGAAGGGACTGGGGACTGTGAATAAACACATTTAGGGAAGGGACTGGGGACTGTAAATAAACACACTCAGGGAAGGGACTGGGGACTGTAAATAAACACAGGGAAGGGACTGGGGACTGTGAATAAACACACTCAGGGAAGGACATGGGACTGTGAATTAACACATTCAGGGAAGGGACTGGGGACTGTAAATAAATACACTCAGGGAAGGGACTAGGGACTGTAAATAAACACACTCAGGGAAGGGACTGGCAACTGTGAATAAACACAGGGAAGGGACTAGGGACTGTTAATAAACACAGGGAAGGGACTAGGGACTGTTAATAAACACATTCAGGGAAGGGACTGGGGTCTGTGAATAAACACAGGGAAGGGACTGGGGACTGTGAATAAACACATTCAGGGAAGGTACTGGGGACTGTGAATAAACACAGGGAAGTGACTAGGGACTGTAAATAAACACAGGGTAGGGACTGGGAACTGTGAATAAACACAATCAGGGAAGGGACTGGGGACTGTAAATAAACACATTCAGGGAAGGGACTGGGGACTGTAAATAAATACACTCAGGGAAGGGACTGGGGACTGTGAATAAACACAGGGAAGGGACTAGGGACTGTAAATAAACACAGGGAAGGGACTAGGGACTGTGAATAAACACAGGGAAGGGACTAGGGACTGTTAATAAACACAGGGAAGGGACTGCGACTGTGAATAAACACAGGGAAGGGACTTGGGACTGTTAATAAACACAGGGAAGGGACTGGCGACTGTGAATAAACACAGGGAAGGGACTGGCGACTGTGAATAAACACAGGGAAGGGACTAGGGACTGTTAATAAACACAGGGAGGGACTAGGGACTGTGAATAAACACAGGGAAGGGACTGGCGACTGTGAATAAACACAGGGAAGGGACTAGGGACTGTTAATAAACACAGGGAAGGGACTGGCGACTGTGAATAAACACATTCAGGGAAGGGACTAGGGACTGTTAATAAACACAGGGAAGGGACTTGGGACTGAGAATAAACACATTCAGGGAAGGGACTGGGGACTGTGAATAAACACACTCAGGGAAGGGACTGGGGACTGTGAATAAACACAGGGAAGGGACTGGGGACTGTATATAAACACAGGGAAGGGACTTGGGACTGAGAATAAACACATTCAGGGATGGGACTGGGGACTGTGAATAAACACACTCAGGGAAGGGACTGGGGACTGTGAATAAACACAGGGAAGGGACTGGGGACTGTAAATAAACACACTCAGGGAAGGGACTGGGGACTGTAAATAAACACAGGGAAGGGACTGGGGACTGTGAATAAACACATTCAGGGATGGGACTGGGGACTGTGAATAAACACACTCAGGGAAGGGACTGGGGACTGTGAATAAACACAGGGAAGGGACTGGGGACTGTAAATAAACACACTCAGGGAAGGGACTGGGGACTGTAAATAAACACAGGGAAGGGACTGGGGACTGTGAATAAACACATTCAGGGATGGGACTGGGGACTGTGAATAAACACACTCAGGGAAGGGACTGGGGACTGTGAATAAACACAGGGAAGGGACTGGGGACTGTAAATAAACACACTCAGGGAAGGGACTGGGGACTGTAAATAAACACAGGGAAGGGACTGGGGACTGTGAATAAACACATTCAGGGATGGGACTGGGGACTGTGAATAAACATATTCAGGGATGGGACTGGGGACTGTGAATAAACACACTCAGGGATGGGACTGGGGACTGTGAATAAACACAGGGAAGGGACTGGGGACTGTAAATAAACACACTCAGGGAAGGGACTGGGGACTGTAAATAAACACAGGGAAGGGGCTGGGGACTGTGAATAAACACACTCAGGGAAGGAACTGGGGACTGTGAATTAACACACTCAGGGAAGGGACTGGGACTGTGAATAAACACAATCAGGGAAGGGACTGGGGACTGTGAATAAACACATTCAGGGAAGGGACTAGGGACTGTAAATGAATACACTCAGGGAAGGGACTGGGGACTGTAAATAAACACACTCAGGGAAGGGACTGTGGACTGTGAATAAACACAATCAGGGAAGGGACTGGGGACTGTGAATAAACACATTCAGGGAAGGGACTAGGGACTGTAAATAAACACACTCGGGGAAGGGACTGGGGACTGTGAATAAACACAGGGAAGTGACTATGGACTGTAAATAAACACAGGGAAAGGACTGGGGACTGTGAATAAACACAATCAGGGAAGGGACTGGGGACTGTGAATAAACACATTCAGGGAAGGGACTGGGGACTGTAAATAAATACACTCAGGGAAGGGACTAGGGACTGTAAATAAACACAATCAGGGAAGGGACTGGGGACTGTGAATAAACACATTCAGGGAAGGGACTAGGGACTGTAAATAAACACACTCAGGGAAGGGACTGGGGACTGTGAATAAACACAGGGAAGTGACTAGGGACTGTAAATAAACACAGGGAAAGGACTGGGGACTGTGAATAAACACAATCAGGGAAGGGACTGGTGACTGTGAATAAACACATTCAGGGAAGGGACTGGGGACTGTAAATAAATACACTCAGGGAAGGGACTAGGGACTGTAAATAAATACACTCAGGGAAGGGACTGGGGACTGTGAATAAACACATGGAAGGGACTAGGGACTGTTAATAAACACAGGGAAGGGACTGGCGACTGTGAATAAACACAGGGAAGGGACTTGGGACTGTTAATAAACACAGGGAAGGGACTGGCGACTGTGAATAAACACAGGGAAGGGACTGGCGACTGTGAATAAACACAGGGAAGGGACTAGGGACTGTTAATAAACACAGGGAGGGACTAGGGACTGTGAATAAACACAGGGAAGGGACTGGCGACTGTGAATAAACACAGGGAAGGGACTAGGGACTGTTAATAAACACAGGGAAGGGACTGGCGACTGTGAATAAACACATTCAGGGAAGGGACTAGGGACTGTTAATAAACACAGGGAAGGGACTAGGGACTGTAAATAAACACACTCAGGGAAGGGACTGGGGACTGTGAATAAACACAGGGAAGGGACTAGGGACTGTAAAGAAACACAGGGAAGGGACTAGGGACTGTTAATAAACACAGGGAAGGGACTGGCGACTGTGAATAAACACAGGGAAGGGACTAGGGACTGTTAATAAACACAGGGAAGGGACTAGGGACTGTTAATAAACACATTCAGGGAAGGGACTGGGGTCTGTGAATAAACACAGGGAAGGGACTGGGGACTGTGAATAAACACATTCAGGGAAGGGACTGGGGTCTGTGAATAAACACAGGGAAGGGACTTGGGACTGAGAATATACACATTCAGGGAAGGGACTGGGGACTGTGAATAATCTAAGGGAAGGGACTTGGGACTGAGAATAAACACACTCAGGGAAGGAACTGGGGACTGTGTACTAACACACTCAGGGAAGGGACTGGGGACTGTAAATAAACACAGGGAAGGGACTGGGGACTGTGAATAAACACAGGGAAGGGACTGGGGACTGTAAATAAACACAGGGAAGGGACTGGGGACTGTGAATAAACACAGGGAAGGGACTTGGGACTGAGAATAAACACATTCAGGGAAGGGACTGGGGACTGTGAATAAACACACTCAGGGAAGGGACTGGGGACTGTGAATAAACACAGGGAAGGGACTGGGGACTGTAAATAAACACACTCAGGGAAGGGACTGGGGACTGTAAATAAACACAGGGAAGGGGCTGGGGACTGTGAATAAACACACTCAGGGAAGGAACTGGGGACTGTGAATTAACACACTCAGGGATGGGACTGGGGACTGTGAATAAACACAATCAGGGAAGGGACTGGGGACTGTGAATAAACACATTCAGGGAAGGGACTAGGGACTGTAAATGAATACACTCAGGGAAGGGACTGGGGACTGTAAATAAACACACTCAGGGAAGGGACTGTGGACTGTGAATAAACACAATCAGGGAAGGGACTGGGGACTGTGAATAAACACAGGGAAGTGACTAGGGACTGTAAATAAACACAGGGAAAGGACTGGGGACTGTGAATAAACACAATCAGGGAAGGGACTGGTGACTGTGAATAAACACATTCAGGGAAGGGACTGGGGACTGTAAATAAATACACTCAGGGAAGGGACTAGGGACTGTAAATAAATACACTCAGGGAAGGGACTGGGGACTGTGAATAAACACATGGAAGGGACTAGGGACTGTTAATAAACACAGGGAAGGGACTGGCGACTGTGAATAAACACAGGGAAGGGACTTGGGACTGTTAATAAACACAGGGAAGGGACTGGCGACTGTGAATAAACACAGGGAAGGGACTGGCGACTGTGAATAAACACAGGGAAGGGACTAGGGACTGTTAATAAACACAGGGAGGGACTAGGGACTGTGAATAAACACAGGGAAGGGACTGGCGACTGTGAATAAACACAGGGAAGGGACTAGGGACTGTTAATAAACACAGGGAAGGGACTGGCGACTGTGAATAAACACATTCAGGGAAGGGACTAGGGACTGTTAATAAACACAGGGAAGGGACTAGGGACTGTAAATAAACACACTCAGGGAAGGGACTGGGGACTGTGAATAAACACAGGGAAGGGACTAGGGACTGTAAAGAAACACAGGGAAGGGACTAGGGACTGTTAATAAACACAGGGAAGGGACTGGCGACTGTGAATAAACACAGGGAAGGGACTAGGGACTGTTAATAAACACAGGGAAGGGACTAGGGACTGTTAATAAACACATTCAGGGAAGGGACTGGGGTCTGTGAATAAACACAGGGAAGGGACTGGGGACTGTGAATAAACACATTCAGGGAAGGGACTGGGGTCTGTGAATAAACACAGGGAAGGGACTTGGGACTGAGAATATACACATTCAGGGAAGGGACTGGGGACTGTGAATAATCTAAGGGAAGGGACTTGGGACTGAGAATAAACACACTCAGGGAAGGAACTGGGGACTGTGTACTAACACACTCAGGGAAGGGACTGGGGACTGTAAATAAACACAGGGAAGGGACTGGGGACTGTGAATAAACACAGGGAAGGGACTGGGGACTGTAAATAAACACAGGGAAGGGACTGGGGACTGTGAATAAACACAGGGAAGGGACTTGGGACTGAGAATAAACACATTCAGGGAAGGGACTGGGGACTGTGAATAAACACACTCAGGGAAGGGACTGGGGACTGTGAATAAACACAGGGAAGGGACTGGGGACTGTAAATAAACACACTCAGGGAAGGGACTGGGGACTGTAAATAAACACAGGGAAGGGGCTGGGGACTGTGAATAAACACACTCAGGGAAGGAACTGGGGACTGTGAATTAACACACTCAGGGATGGGACTGGGGACTGTGAATAAACACAATCAGGGAAGGGACTGGGGACTGTGAATAAACACATTCAGGGAAGGGACTAGGGACTGTAAATGAATACACTCAGGGAAGGGACTGGGGACTGTAAATAAACACACTCAGGGAAGGGACTGTGGACTGTGAATAAACACAATCAGGGAAGGGACTGGGGACTGTGAATAAACACATTCAGGGAAGGGACTAGGGACCGTAAATAAACACACTCAGGGAAGGGACTGGGGACTGTGAATAAACACAGGGAAGTGACTAGGGACTGTAAATAAACACAGGGAAAGGACTGGGGAATGTGAATAAACACAATCAGGGAAGGGACTGGGGACTGTGAATAAACACATTTAGGGAAGGGACTGGGGACTGTAAATAAACACACTCAGGGAAGGGACTGGGGACTGTAAATAAACACAGGGAAGGGACTGGGGACTGTGAATAAACACACTCAGGGAAGGACGTGGGACTGTGAATTAACACATTCAGGGAAGGGACTGGGGACTGTAAATAAATACACTCAGGGAAGGGACTAGGGACTGTAAATAAACACACTTAGGGAAGGGACTGGCAACTGTGAATAAACACAGGGAAGGGACTAGGGACTGTTAATAAACACAGGGAAGGTACTAGGGACTGTTAATAAACACATTCAGGGAAGGGACTGGGGTCTGTGAATAAACACAGGGAAGGGACTGGGGACTGTGAATAAACACATTCAGGGAAGGTACTGGGGACTGTGAATAAACACAGGGAAGTGACTAGGGACTGTAAATAAACAAAGGGAAGGGACTGGGAACTGTGAATAAACACAATCAGGGAAGGGTCTGGGGACTGTAAATAAACACATTCAGGGAAGGGACTGGGGACTGTAAATAAATACACTCAGGGAAGGGACTGGGGACTGTGAATAAACACAGGGAAGGGACTAGGGACTGTAAATAAACACAGGGAAGGGACTAGGGACTGTGAATAAACACAGGGAAGGGACTAGGGACTGTTAATAAACACAGGGAAGGGACTGGCGACTGTGAATAAACACAGGGAAGGGACTTGGGACTGTTAATAAACACAGGGAAGGGACTGGCGACTGTGAATAAACACAGGGAAGGGACTGGCGACTGTGAATAAACACAGGGAAGGGACTAGGGACTGTTAATAAACACAGGGAGGGACTAGGGACTGTGAATAAACACAGGGAAGGGACTGGCGACTGTGAATAAACACAGGGAAGGGACTAGGGACTGTTAATAAACACAGGGAAGGGACTGGCGACTGTGAATAAACACATTCAGGGAAGGGACTAGGGACTGTTAATAAACACAGGGAAGGGACTGGGGACTGAGAATAAACACATTCAGGGAAGGGACTGGGGACTGTGAATAAACACATTCAGGGAAGGGACTAGGGACTGTTAATAAACACAGTGAAGGGACTTGGGACTGAGAATAAACACATTCAGGGAAGGGACTGGGGACTGTGAATAAACACACACAGGGAAGGGACTGGGGACTGTGAATAAACACAGGGAAGGGACTGGGGACTGTATATAAACACAGGGAAGGGACTTGGGACTGAGAATAAACACATTCAGGGATGGGACTGGGGACTGTGAATAAACACACTCAGGGAAGGGACTGGGGACTGTGAATAAACACAGGGAAGGGACTGGGGACTGTAAATAAACACACTCAGGGAAGGGACTGGGGACTGTAAATAAACACAGGGAAGGGACTGGGGACTGTGAATAAACACATTCAGGGATGGGACTGGGGACTGTGAATAAACACACTCAGGGAAGGGACTGGGGACTGTGAATAAACACAGGGAAGGGACTGGGGACTGTAAATAAACACACTCAGGGAAGGGACTGGGGACTGTAAATAAACACAGGGAAGGGACTGGGGACTGTGAATAAACACATTCAGGGATGGGACTGGGGACTGTGAATAAACACACTCAGGGAAGGGACTGGGGACTGTGAATAAACACAGGGAAGGGACTGGGGACTGTAAATAAACACACTCAGGGAAGGGACTGGGGACTGTAAATAAACACAGGGAAGGGACTGGGGACTGTGAATAAACACATTCAGGGATGGGACTGGGGACTGTGAATAAACACATTCAGGGATGGGACTGGGGACCGTGAATAAACACACTCAGGGAAGGGACTGGGGACTGTAAATAAACACACTCAGGGAAGGGGAGGGACTGGGGACTGTAAATAAACACAGGGAAAGGGCTGGGGACTGTGAATAAACACACTCAGGGAAGGAACTGGGGACTGTGAATTAACACACTCAGGGAAGGGACTGGGGACTGTGAATAAACACAATCAGGGAAGGGACTGGGGACTGTGAATAAACACATTCAGGGAAGGGACTAGGGACTGTAAATGAATACACTCAGGGAAGGGACTGGGGACTGTAAATAAACACACTCAGGGAAGGGACTGTGGACTGTGAATAAACACAATCAGGGAAGGGACTGGGGACTTTGAATAAACACATTCAGGGAAGGGACTAGGGACTGTAAATAAACACACTCAGGGAAGGGACTGGGGACTGTGAATAAACACAGGGAAGTGACTAGGGACTGTAAATAAACACAGGGAAAGGACTGGGGACTGTGAATAAACACAATCAGGGAAGGGACTGGGGATTGTGAATAAACACATTCAGGGAAGGGACTGGGGACTGTAAATAAATACACTCAGGGAAGGGACTAGGGACTGTAAATAAACACAATCAGGGAAGGGACTGGGGACTGTGAATAAACACATTCAGGGAAGGGACTAGGGACTGTAAATAAACACACTCAGGGAAGGGACTGGGGACTGTGAATAAACACAGGGAAGTGACTAGGGACTGTAAATAAACACAGGGAAAGGACTGGGGACTGTGAATAAACACAATCAGGGAAGGGACTGGTGACTGTGAATAAACACATTCAGGGAAGGGACTGGGGACTGTAAATAAATACACTCAGGGAAGGGACTAGGGACTGTAAAAAAAACACAGTCAGGGAAGGGACTGGGGACTGTGAATAAACACAGGGAAGGGACTAGGGACTGTAAAGAAACACAGGGAAGGGACTAGGGACTGTTAATAAACACAGGGAAGGGACTGGCGACTGTGAATAAACACAGGGAAGGGACTAGGGACTGTTAATAAACACAGGGAAGGGACTAGGGACTGTTAATAAACACATTCAGGGAAGGGACTGGGGTCTGTGAATAAACACAGGGAAGGGACTGGGGACTGTGAATAAACACATTCAGGGAAGGGACTGGGGTCTGTGAATAAACACAGGGAAGGGACTTGGGACTGAGAATAAACACATTCAGGGAAGGGACTGGGAACTGTGAATAAACTCAGGGAAGTGACTAGGGACTGTAAATAAACAAAGGGAAGGGACTGGGAACTGTGAATAAACACAATCAGGGAAGGGTCTGGGGACTGTAAATAAACACATTCAGGGAAGGGACTGGGGACTGTAAATAAATACACTCAGGGAAGGGACTGGGGACTGTGAATAAACACAGGGAAGGGACTAGGGACTGTAAATAAACACAGGGAAGGGACTAGGGACTGTGAATAAACACAGGGAAGGGACTAGGGACTGTTAATAAACACAGGGAAGGGACTGGCGACTGTGAATAAACACAGGGAAGGGACTTGGGACTGTTAATAAACACAGGGAAGGGACTGGCGACTGTGAATAAACACAGGGAAGGGACTGGCGACTGTGAATAAACACAGGGAAGGGACTAGGGACTGTTAATAAACACAGGGAGGGACTAGGGACTGTGAATAAACACAGGGAAGGGACTGGCGACTGTGAATAAACACAGGGAAGGGACTAGGGACTGTTAATAAACACAGGGAAGGGACTGGCGACTGTGAATAAACACATTCAGGGAAGGGACTAGGGACTGTTAATAAACACAGGGAAGGGACTGGGGACTGAGAATAAACACATGGAAGGGACTAGGGACTGTTAATAAACACAGGGAAGGGACTGGGGACTGTGAATAAACACAGGGAAGGGACTAGGGACTGTTAATAAACACAGGGAAGGGACTGGCGACTGTGAATAAACACAGGGAAGGGACTTGGGACTGTTAATAAACACAGGGAAGGGACTGGCGACTGTGAATAAACACAGGGAAGGGACTGGCGACTGTGAATAAACACAGAGAAGGGACTGGCGACTGTGAATAAACACAGGGAAGGGACTAGGGACTGTTAATAAACACAGGGAAGGGACTAGGGACTGTTAATAAACACAGGGAAGGGACTGGCGACTGTGAATAAACACAGGGAAGGGACTAGGGACTGTTAATAAACACAGGGACGGGACTGGGGACTGTGAATAAACACATTCAGGGAAGGGACTGGGGACTGTGAATAAACACATTCAGGGAATGGACTGGGGACTGTGAATAAACACACTCAGGGAAGGGACTGGGGACTGTGAATAAACACAGGGAAGGGACTGGGGACTGTAAATAAACACAGGGAAGGGACTTGGGACTGAGAATAAACACATGGAAGGGACTAGGGACTGTTAATAAACACAGGGAAGGGACTGGGGACTGTGAATAAACACAGGGAAGGGACTAGGGACTGTTAATAAACACAGGGAAGGGACTGGCGACTGTGAATAAACACAGGGAAGGGACTTGGGACTGTTAATAAACACAGGGAAGGGACTGGCGACTGTGAATAAACACAGGGAAGGGACTGGCGACTGTGAATAAACACAGAGAAGGGACTGGCGACTGTGAATAAACACAGGGAAGGGACTAGGGACTGTTAATAAACACAGGGAAGGGACTAGGGACTGTTAATAAACACAGGGAAGGGACTGGCGACTGTGAATAAACACAGGGAAGGGACTCGGGACTGTTAATAAACACAGGGACGGGACTGGGGACTGTGAATAAACACATTCAGGGAAGGGACTGGGGACTGTGAATAAACACATTCAGGGAATGGACTGGGGACTGTGAATAAACACACTCAGGGAAGGGACTGGGGACTGTGAATAAACACAGGGAAGGGACTGGGGACTGTAAATAAACACAGGGAAGGGACTTGGGACTGAGAATAAACACATTCAGGGAAGGGACTGGGGACTGTGAATAAACACATTCAGGGAATGGACTGGGGACTGTGAATAAACACACTCAGGGAAGGGACTGGGGACTGTGAATAAACACAGGGAAGGGACTGGGGACTGTAAATAAACACACTCAGGGAAGGGACTGGGGACTGTAAATAAACACAGGGAAGGGACTGGGGACTGTGAATAAACACACTCAGGGAAGGACGTGGGACTGTGAATTAACACATTCAGGGAAGGGACTGGGGACTGTAAATAAATACACTCAGGGAAGGGACTAGGGACTGTAAATAAACACACTCAGGGAAGGGACTGGGGACTGTGAATGAACACATTCAGGGAAGGGACTAGGGACTGTTAATAAACACAGGGAAGGGACTGGCGACTGTGAATAAACACAGGGAAGGGACTAGGGACTGTTAATAAACACAGGGAAGGGACTAGGGACTGTTAATAAACACATTCAGGGAAGGGACTGGGGTCTGTGAATAAACACAGGGAAGGGACTGGGGACTGTGAATAAACACATTCAGGGAAGGGACTGGGGTCTGTGAATAAACACAGGGAAGGGACTGGCGACTGAGAATAAACACATTCAGGGAAGGGACTGGGGACTGTAAATAAACACACTCAGGGAAGGTACTGGGGACTGTGAATAAACACAATCAGGGAAGGGACTGGGGACTGTGAATAAACACATTCAGGGAAGAGACTGGGGACTGTAAATAAACACAGGGAAGGGACTGGGGACTGTGAATAAACACAATCAGGGAAGGGACTGGGGACTGTAAATAAATACACTCAGGGAAGGGACTGGGGACTGTGAATAAACACATGGAAGGGACTAGGGACTGTAAATAAACACAGGGAAGGGACTGGGGACTGTGAACAAACACAATCAGGGAAGGGACTGGGGACTGTGAATAAACACATTCAGGGAAGGGACTGGGGACTGTAAATAAATACACTCAGGGAAGGGACTGGGGACTGTGAATAAACACATGGAAGGGACTAGGGACTGTTAATAAACACAGGGAAGGGACTGGGGACTGTGAATAAACACAGGGAAGGGACTAGGGACTGTTAATAAACACAGGGAAGGGACTGGCGACTGTTAATAAACACAGGGAAGGGACTGGCGACTGTGAATAAACACAGGGAAGGGACTGGCGACTGTGAATAAACACAGGGAAGGGACTGGCGACTGTGAATAAACACAGGGAAGGGACTAGGGACTGTTAATAAACACAGGGAAGGGACTAGGGACTGTTAATAAACACAGGGAAGGGACTGGCGACTGTGAATAAACACAGGGAAGGGACTAGGGACTGTTAATAAACACAGGGACGGGACTGGGGACTGTGAATAAACACATTCAGGGAAGGGACTAGGGACTGTTAATAAACACAGTGAAGGGACTTGGGACTGAGAATAAACACATTCAGGGAAGGGACTGGGGACTGTGAATAAACACATTCAGGGAATGGACTGGGGACTGTGAATAAACACACTCAGGGAAGGGACTGGGGACTGTGAATAAACACAGGGAAGGGACTGGGGACTGTAAATAAACACAGGGAAGGGACTTGGGACTGAGAATAAACACATTCAGGGAAGGGACTGGGGACTGTGAATAAACACATTCAGGGAATGGACTGGGGACTGTGAATAAACACACTCAGGGAAGGGACTGGGGACTGTGAATAAACACAGGGAAGGGACTGGGGACTGTAAATAAACACACTCAGGGAAGGGACTGGGGACTGTAAATAAACACAGGGAAGGGACTGGGGACTGTGAATAAACACACTCAGGGAAGGACGTGGGACTGTGAATTAACACATTCAGGGAAGGGACTGGGGACTGTAAATAAATACACTCAGGGAAGGGACTAGGGACTGTAAATAAACACACTCAGGGAAGGGACTGGGGACTGTGAATAAACACACTCAGGGAAGGGACTAGGGACTGTAAATAAACACAGGGAAGGTACTAGGGACTGTTAATAAACACATTCAGGGAAGGGACTGGGGACTGTGAATAAACACATTCAGGGAAGAGACTGGGGACTGTAAATAAACACAGGGAAGGGACTGGGGACTGTGAATAAACACAATCAGGGAAGGGACTGGGGACTGTAAATAAATACACTCAGGGAAGGGACTGGGGACTGTGAATAAACACATGGAAGGGACTAGGGACTGTAAATAAACACAGGGAAGGGACTGGGGACTGTGAACAAACACAATCAGGGAAGGGACTGGGGACTGTGAATAAACACATTCAGGGAAGGGACTGGGGACTGTAAATAAATACACTCAGGGAAGGGACTGGGGACTGTGAATAAACACATGGAAGGGACTAGGGACTGTTAATAAACACAGGGAAGGGACTGGGGACTGTGAATAAACACAGGGAAGGGACTAGGGACTGTTAATAAACACAGGGAAGGGACTGGCGACTGTGAATAAACACAGGGAAGGGACTTGGGACTGTTAATAAACACAGGGAAGGGACTGGCGACTGTGAATAAACACAGGGAAGGGACTGGCGACTGTGAATAAACACAGGGAAGGGACTGGCGACTGTGAATAAACACAGGGAAGGGACTAGGGACTGTTAATAAACACAGGGAAGGGACTAGGGACTGTTAATAAACACAGGGAAGGGACTGGCGACTGTGAATAAACACAGGGAAGGGACTAGGGACTGTTAATAAACACAGGGACGGGACTGGGGACTGTGAATAAACACATTCAGGGAAGGGACTAGGGACTGTTAATAAACACAGTGAAGGGACTTGGGACTGTAAATAAACACACTCAGGGAAGGGACTGGGGACTGTAAATAAACACAGGGAAGGGACTGGGGACTGTGAATAAACACACTCAGGGAAGGACGTGGGACTGTGAATTAACACATTCAGGGAAGGGACTGGGGACTGTAAATAAATACACTCAGGGAAGGGACTAGGGACTGTAAATAAACACACTCAGGGAAGGGACTGGGGACTGTGAATAAACACACTCAGGGAAGGGACTAGGGACTGTAAATAAACACAGGGAAGGTACTAGGGACTGTTAATAAACACATTCAGGGAAGGGACTGGGGACTGTGAATAAACACATTCAGGGAAGAGACTGGGGACTGTAAATAAACACAGGGAAGGGACTGGGGACTGTGAATAAACACAATCAGGGAAGGGACTGGGGACTGTAAATAAATACACTCAGGGAAGGGACTGGGGACTGTGAATAAACACATGGAAGGGACTAGGGACTGTAAATAAACACAGGGAAGGGACTGGGGACTGTGAACAAACACAATCAGGGAAGGGACTGGGGACTGTGAATAAACACATTCAGGGAAGGGACTGGGGACTGTAAATAAATACACTCAGGGAAGGGACTGGGGACTGTGAATAAACACATGGAAGGGACTAGGGACTGTTAATAAACACAGGGAAGGGACTGGGGACTGTGAATAAACACAGGGAAGGGACTAGGGACTGTTAATAAACACAGGGAAGGGACTGGCGACTGTGAATAAACACAGGGAAGGGACTTGGGACTGTTAATAAACACAGGGAAGGGACTGGCGACTGTGAATAAACACAGGGAAGGGACTGGCGACTGTGAATAAACACAGGGAAGGGACTGGCGACTGTGAATAAACACAGGGAAGGGACTAGGGACTGTTAATAAACACAGGGAAGGGACTAGGGACTGTTAATAAACACAGGGAAGGGACTGGCGACTGTGAATAAACACAGGGAAGGGACTAGGGACTGTTAATAAACACAGGGACGGGACTGGGGACTGTGAATAAACACATTCAGGGAAGGGACTAGGGACTGTTAATAAACACAGTGAAGGGACTTGGGACTGAGAATAAACACATTCAGGGAAGGGACTGGGGACTGTGAATAAACACATTCAGGGAATCGACTGGGGACTGTGAATAAACACACTCAGGGAAGGGACTGGGGACTGTGAATAAACACAGGGAAGGGACTGGGGACTGTAAATAAACACAGGGAAGGGACTTGGGACTGAGAATAAACACATTCAGGGAAGGGACTGGGGACTGTGAATAAACACATTCAGGGAATGGACTGGGGACTGTGAATAAACACACTCAGGGAAGGGACTGGGGACTGTGAATAAACACAGGGAAGGGACTGGGGACTGTAAATAAACACACTCAGGGAAGGGACTGGGGACTGTAAATAAACACAGGGAAGGGACTGGGGACTGTGAATAAACACACTCAGGGAAGGACGTGGGACTGTGAATTAACACATTCAGGGAAGGGACTGGGGACTGTAAATAAATACACTCAGGGAAGGGACTAGGGACTGTAAATAAACACACTCAGGGAAGGGACTGGGGACTGTGAATAAACACACTCAGGGAAGGGACTAGGGACTGTTAATAAACACAGGGAAGGGACTAGGGACTGTTAATAAACACATTCAGGGAAGGGACTGGGGTCTGTGAATAAACACAGGGAAGGGACTGGGGACTGTGAATAAACACATTCAGGGAAGGGACTGGGGTCTGTGAATAAACACAGGGAAGGGACTGGCGACTGAGAATAAACACATTCAGGGAAGGGACTGGGGACTGTAAATAAACACACTCAGGGAAGGTACTGGGGACTGTGAATAAACACAGGGAAGTGACTAGGGACTGTAAATAAACACAGGGAAGGGACTGGGGACTGTGAATAAACACAATCAGGGAAGGGACTGGGGACTGTAAATAAATACACTCAGGGAAGGGACTGGGGACTGTGAATAAACACAGGGAAGGGACTAGGGACTGTAAATAAACACTGGGAAGGGACTAGGGACTGTTAATAAACACAGGGAAGGGACTGTGGACTGTGAATAACCACAGGGAAGGGACTAGGGACTGTTAATAAACACAGGGAAGGGACTGGCAACTGTGAATAAACACAGGGAAGGGACTTGGGACTGTTAATAAACACAGGGAAGGGACTGGCGACTGTGAATAAACACAGGGAAGGGACTGGCCACTGTGAATAAACACAGGGAAGGGACTAGGGACTGTTAATAAACACAGGGAAGGGACTAGGGACTGTTAATAAACACAGGGAAGGGACTGGCGACTGTGAATAAACACAGGGAAGGGACTAGGGACTGTTAATAAACACAGGGACGGGACTGGGGACTGTTAATAAACACAGGGAAGGGACTGGCGACTGTGAATAAACACAGGGAAGGGACTAGGGACTGTTAATAAACACAGTGAAGGGACTTGGGACTGAGAATAAACACATTCAGGGAAGGGACTGGGGACTGTGAATAAACACATTCAGGGAATGGACTGGGGACTGTGAATAAACACACTCAGGGAAGGGACTGGGGACTGTGAATAAACACAGGGAAGGGACTGGGGACTGTAAATAAACACAGGGAAGGGACTTGGGACTGAGAATAAACACATTCAGGGAAGGGACTGGGGACTGTGAATAAACACATTCAGGGAATGGACTGGGGACTGTGAATAAACACACTCAGGGAAGGGACTGGGGACTGTGAATAAACACATTCAGGGAATGGACTGGGGACTGTGAATAAACACACTCAGGGAAGGGACTGGCGACTGAGAATAAACACATTCAGGGAAGGGACTGGGGACTGTAAATAAACACACTCAGGGAAGGTACTGGGGACTGTGAATAAACACAGGGAAGTGACTAGGGACTATAAATAAACACAGGGAAGGGACTGGGGACTGTGAATAAACACAATCAGGGAAGGGACTGGGGACTGTAAATAAACACATTCAGGGAAGGGACTGGGGACTGTAAATAAATACACTCAGGGAAGGGACTGGGGACTGTGAATAAACACAGGGAAGGGACTAGGGACTGTAAATAAACACAGGGAAGGGACTAGGGACTGTTAATAAACACAGGGAAGGGACTGTGGACTGTGAATAACCACAGGGAAGGGACTAGGGACTGTTAATAAACACAGGGAAGGGACTGGCGACTGTGAATAAACACAGGGAAGGGACTTGGGACTGTTAATAAACACAGGGAAGGGACTGGCGACTGTCAATAAACACAGGGAAGGGACTGGCGACTGTGAATAAACACAGGGAAGGGACTAGGGACTGTTAATAAACACAGGGAAGGGACTGGCGACTGTGAATAAACACAGGGAAGGGACTAGGGACTGTTAATAAACACAGGGAAGGGACTGGCGACTGTGAAGAAACACAGGGAAGGGACTAGGGACTGTTAATAAACACAGGGAAGAGACTGGGGACTGTGAATAAACACAATCAGGGAAGGGACTGGGGACTGTGAATAAACACATTCAGGGAAGGGACTAGGGACTGTTAATAAACACAGTGAAGGGACTTGGGACTGAGAATAAACACATTCAGGGAAGGGACTGGGGACTGTGAATAAACACACTCAGGGAAGGGACTGGGGACTGTGAATAAACACAGGGAAGGGACTGGGGACTGTAAATAAACACAGGGAAGGGACTTGGGACTGAGAATAAACACATTCAGGGATGGGACTGGGGACTGTGAATAAACACACTCAGGGAAGGGACTGGGGACTGTGAATAAACACAGGGAAGGGACTGGGGACTGTGAATAAACACACTCAGGGAAGGGACTGGGGACTGTGAATAAACACAGGGAAGGGACTGGGGACTGTAAATAAACACAGGGAAGGGACTTGGGACTGAGAATAAACACATTCAGGGAAGGGACTGGGGACTGTGAATAAACACATTCAGGGAATGGACTGGGGACTGTGAATAAACACACTCAGGGAAGGGACTGGGGACTGTGAATAAACACATTCAGGGAATGGACTGGGGACTGTGAATAAACACATTCAGGGATGGGACTGGGGACTGTGAATAAACACACTCAGGGAAGGGACTGGGGACTGTGAATAAACACAATCAGGGAAGGGACTGGGGACTGTGAATAAACACATTCAGGGAAGGGACTAGGGACTGTAAATAAATACACTCAGGGAAGGGACTGGGGACTGTAAATAAACACACTCAGGGAAGGGACTGGGGACTGTGAATAAACACAACCAGGGAAGGGACTGGGGACTGTGAATAAACACATTCAGGGAAGGGTGTCACGTTCTGACCTTTATTTCATGTGTTCTGTATTTAGTTAGTATGGTCAGGGCGTGAGTTGGGTGGGCAGTCTATGTTTGTTTTTCTATAATTTGGGTATTTCTATGTTTCGGCCTAGTATGGTTCTCAATCAGAGGCAGGTGTCATTAGTTGTCTCTGATTGAGAATCATACTTAGGTAGCCTGGGTTTCACTGTGTGTTTGTGGGTGATTGTTCCTGTCTTTGTGTTTTGCACCAGATGGGACTGTTTTAGGTTTTCTCACATTTGTTGTTTTTGTTAGTTATCTCATGTGTAGTTTCTTTATAAATTAAAAGAATATGAATAACCACCACGCTGCGCTTTGGTCCACCTCTCCTTCAGATGAAGAAAACCATTACAAAGGGACTAGGGACTGTAAATAAACACACTCAGGGAAGGGACTGGGGACTGTGAATAAACACAGGGAAGTGACTAGGGACTGTAAATAAACACAGGGAAAGGACTGGGGACTGTGAATAAACACAATCAGGGAAGGGACTGGGGACTGTGAATAAACACATTCAGGGAAGGGACTGGGGACTGTAAATAAATACACTCAGGGAAGGGACTAGGGACTGTAAATAAACACAATCAGGGAAGGGACTGGGGACTGTGAATAAACACATTCAGGGAAGGGACTAGGGACTGTAAATAAACACACTCAGGGAAGGGACTGGGGACTGTGAATAAACACAGGGAAGTGACTAGGGACTGTAAATAAACACAGGGAAAGGACTGGGGACTGTGAATAAACACAATCAGGGAAGGGACTGGGGACTGTGAATAAACACATTCAGGGAAGGGACTGGGGACTGTAAATAAATACACTCAGGGAAGGGACTAGGGACTGTAAATAAACACACTCAGGGAAGGGACTGGGGACTGTGAATAAACACAGGGAAGGGACTAGGGACTGTAAATAAACACAGGGAAGGGACTAGGGACTGTTAATAAACACAGGGAAGGGACTAGGGACTGTTAATAAACACATTCAGGGAAGGGACTGGGGTCTGTGAATAAACACAGGGAAGGGACTGGGGACTGTGAATAAACACATTCAGGGAAGGGACTGGGGTCTGTGAATAAACACAGGGAAGGGACTGGGGACTGTGAATAAACACATTCAGGGAAGGGACTGGGGTCTGTGAATAAACACAGGGAAGGGACTTGGGACTGAGAATAAACACATTCAGGGAAGGGACTGGGGACTGTGAATAAACTCAGGGAAGGGACTTGGGACTGAGAATAAACACACTCAGGGAAGGAACTGGGGACTGTGAATTAACACACTCAGGGAAGGGACTGGGGACTGTGAATAAACACAGGGAAGGGAAGGGACTGGGGACTGTAAATAAACACAGGGAAGGGACTGGGGACTGTAAATAAACACACTCAGGGAAGGGACTGGGGACTGTGAATAAACACATTCAGGGAATGGACTGGGGACTGTGAATAAACACACTCAGGGAAGGGACTGGGGATTGTAAATAAACACAATCAGGGAAGGGACTGGGGACTGTGAATAAATACGGGGAAGGGACTGAGGGCCTGTAAATAAACACACTCAGAGAAGGGATGGGGATGTAGGCATGTAGGGCTCTAAGTGTGTTTGGGACGGTGGAGTTGAAGAACCATGGGGTAGGAAAGCAGGAAGTGAGCATGTTATGTGAAATAGTATATAAACAACTACATCTCCACAGGGAGTGAGAAGCCACTACGGTCAAAATACAACTTTGATGTGCTCTTTTATTTAGCTATGACTCTTCCTAGCTCTCCCTAATTGGAAATTCTTCATTCTAAAAGTGCAAACACTCAACAACCTCTCAGTGTTGCAACTGTGAGAACATATTTGTATGTGTATGTGTGTTTGTTAATGCATAAACATGGACTGTGTGAGTGTGAGCATGGGTATTTACAGGCTACTGCTCCCCTGGAGTCTGGCATTTCTCCCCTCTCTGGTCCTACTGGCAGGGAAACGGGTCCCTCTCGCTCCTCTCCACACCCGTATCCACAGGCAACCAAATGGAATGGTGGGCGGTGTGGGGGCCATGGGGCGGCTACTGGGGCATTCTGGGAAGTGAAAAGGCGGAGTGACCCGGAGGTCAGGGCACTTTGGCTCCCGCTGCCTGGGTCACAGCACGGTGACCGCCCTCCGCCCCCTACCCGCCGAGAGAGAGAGAGAGGGGCACACAGCTACAAGAACCCCCACCAGGTCACAAAATGGCTCCAGTGGCCCTGGATTAAGGCAGGGAAGAGGAAACCACACTAGGGAAGGCAGGCAGGAAGGAAGCAAGGGCCAGTCTGTCTCCCACTCAGCAGGTTAAGTGGGTGCTTAGCACAGCGGTTTAGGGGGTTGAGAGTGTAATTACCACGCAAACCACGTCCAACAAGGCAACAGAAAGGGACTAAGAGCGGGAGGAAAACAGTATACTTTACTTCTGCCATCTTCAACAAGAAGGCAGGTTGGATGACATATTACTGTGCCAACATACAATCACCCCATCTCTTGTTCTCTCCCTCTCCCTCTCCCTCTCCCTCTCCCTCTCCCTCTCCCTCTCCCTCTCCCTCTCCCTCTCCCTCTCCCTCTCCCTCTCCCTCTCCCTCTCCCTCTCCCTCTCTCTGAAGGAGAGATACAGATACTGCCTTCACAGTACTTTCTCTACCTCTGTACTTATATTTCATTACAGTGTAGTCAGCTTGAGCAGCATTTCTCCCCTCCCTAAGCTGTCAAACTCAATCATGTTCCCCTCACCATACACACTGACAGAGAACCTGCCTTAAAGCCTATGTGTGTGTGTGTGTGTGTGTGTGTGTATGTGTGTGTGTGTGTGTGTGTGTGTGTGCCCGCTTGTGTGTTTTAATGATCTGCTAAAAGCAAATATGTCTTGCCGCTGGAAGCTGTGAACTAAACTAATTATGACATCCCCTCTGTTCACTTCAATCCCAAATGTGTAAAATATGAACACAACTAAGGGAGAATGACACTCACATTCTCGCTCAGGATTCTATTTCCCTCACGGCATCTTTCAGCGGTACTCCTTTCTAAAACAAGCGTTGTGGTTTGAGGAAGACTATTATCGAGCACCAAGAAGACAGACTAAATACTGATAGGGACAGTCCCAACAAAACTCCACACTGCGTGCCCCCCAGTTACTCTTAAGCATCTTTCAACGAGGCCTGAATGTAGAACCCAAGTCACTTTACTGATTTCGGGTGTAAATAAGACACACTTACAAGGTTTTCCTCGGGTCTCTTGTTTCCATGGCGTTATCATCACCGTGGCCACGAGAAAATCACTATTTATGGCAGAGTGAGTCAGTAATCTATGTTAGGAATACTTCACAGTCAGTCATTTCTGACTCCCCCCACAGTGACTCAGCTGGCTCCTGTATTTCCATAATTCGTTATTTGACTTATTTCATTTGAACAATGTGTTCTTCACATAGGTCTGAGCGGCCAGCCGATTAGAACACAGTGTTATTGCTCCGGGACCTCAGTAAGCGCGCCAGCCTGCCGATGTCTTCAAAAAATCACAGTGGAGTTCAGAGACAGAACAGAAGCAGACCATAATGATGTCCTTCCCTGATGGCACCGTATTCCCTTAATAACGCACCGACAGTGTACCATTAGGGACACACACAAAGCCCTTTAAAGACCAGACTCCGCCGTAATGACGTCATCTATAAGCCCAGATCTCATTTGATAATTAGATAAGGCTTCCACCAATAGGATTTAGTTGATGAAATTAAAGATGAATTGATAAAAGAAGTGGACTGTGATTCTGGCTCGGTGGAGGCTCGGAGGCTACCCTCCATGGCTGCTGTGACATTACCTTTGCCTCATAGAAAAGCAAGATACAAATGACCTTGTCAAACGCTACTATAAATCTGTGTATGTCCCTCTCCGGTCCCTCTCCTCCACAGTGTTATAGCGTGGTGGGGATATTAGGGCCAGTGTTCTCTGTTCTCTGGCTTACCTGTGATGACGGCCCAGCCAGTTGATTCTAGTGTTGGCTTTGGTTCTGTTTGGGTTGGGTCTAATCTGGTTCTATCTGGGTGCCTTGCTGTGTTGTGCAGCGCTGTGCAAGTGTTTTCCAGTGGCTCTCTGCTGTGGGCCCTTGGTTAGCCCCTGTGACGGCACTGCCTTTCTTTAGTCCTTGAGAGATTGATGAATCCATTATTTATGCTCCCGGCCCATAAATCTCAGAGTCGAGCCCTAAAGTGAGCACCTCGCGCCACGTGGCTTCTCACATTACCCCCTTATTCATCATGTTTAATCATTCATTTAGGCCGCGCGGGGCATGGCACAGGAACACGCCTGTGGGTTGCTCTCTCCTGTGACACGTGTGTGTGGGTGTGTGCGCCGGTGTCTGTGCTTGTGTGTGTTCTAGCCAATGGGCTCTTGGTTGGTTAACCCCAGGAGAGAGTAAGAGATTGGCCGTCTGTCGGTCCTTTGGTAAATGTCAGCACATTGATAGAAGGGTATGATGACATATGGAGAGGAAATGTCAGCAGGCACAATGAGTATAAATGTCTGCATGTGTGTGTGTGGATGGATGGAGGTAGGGGACCAGGGGGATTGTGGAGATCCCCAAGGACCCCAGAGGACACAAAGCAACTGCTGTTCTGGTGACACTGTCTGGGGGGTAGAGAGAGAGAGAGCGAGAGGAATGGGCTGGGGGAATACGCCTCTGTTTGTTTGTGTTCATCCAGTTCTCCTCATGTCCTGCAGAGTCTGATCCAGCAGTGGGTACTGCTCTCTGGCTCTCTCTCAGAGTACTCTGTCTAAATCACCTACCAGTCACATGGAGAGTATAATTAACATTGACGTAAAGCTCGACCAGAGACACCTGCATTTCCTAGAACGGGGAGAGATGGTCTATACTGTGACCTGCTAGAGACTTGGAGAGGTGACATATCCTCATAGGTAAACAAACAAACATCACCCTCTTTTCCCCCCTGCAGTGGTTGAAAGACACACACACTCACAACCACAAACACACAAACTCCCCTTCCTTCCCACACAAACATATTTTGTACGCATTAGCTTGTGTTAAGTGACATTTTCTCCTTACGCTGCCATTCCCGGGGGGCTGAGGGGCAGGCTGGGAGTACAGGTGGAAATATTCAATTGCTCCGAGGTGCCACAATAGTGATGACACGGACACCTCTGCCACTGATGCTGCCGCGCATATTAATCATCCTCTTAATTACTCACTTCCTTCCTCTTACACTGCTTTACATAGGCTGTGTCACACACTCGGCTCAGCAGAAACATCTCCCCCTCTCTCTCCCTCTGCCTCCGTTAACTCTGTAACATAACACAGCCACTTCTCTTTCTCTCCCTACTGTACCCCTCCTCCCCATCCCTTCCTCACCACCCCCAGGTATGACTACAACACAGCACAGCACAATCCCCTCCACCACCACCCTAAACTATTACAAAAGAGAATCCCATCATCCTTCAGTCGCCCCCCAGAACCCCGGCCCTACCTCAGTAGACAAAGGTAGCTGAAAAGATGTCATTACAGCCATGTCATCATTTGACGTAATCTCAAGCCAATTTACCCGCAATCCCCTCTGAGAGGGCAGGCTGCACATTCAGAATAATGTGGCAGTGGTTGAGCTGAGACAGTAGTGTTATCTACATGTGAATGTCCCTTGGGATGGGTGGAGGCCCTCAGGCAGGCAGCTCTATCTCAGGCCCTGAGCTGCTTTGAGCCTCCCTGGGACAACTACCATACTGCTGCTGCTGGGGTGATCCGATAGGCAAGACATTGACCACCAGGCCAGCCAGCCAGTCAGAGCACTCAGTGACCTGGAGGGTGGGAAAAGTCACCTCAACCTCTGAACCTAGAACAGGTGATAACATGTAGCAGTCCAACTGTCTCATAGCTGGAGTTGGATCGACTGAACTCCACTGCTCTCATCAGGTACCAAGAGGAAGATATACTGTAGTAAATGGTTTGCCCACCCCCCCCGTCCCAGTTAAGACGGTGCTTCCCAGTGCGACCACTGGCTAATTGGCCGCTCCATCTTAACGAGCAGCAGGTTGTAAATGCCACCTCATGCAGCGTGGAGGATCCCCTGGCTGCTCCTGGTCTCTCCTGGTGTGGCTCAGGACTGCCTGGTCCTACTGATAACAGGTCCTTTAGTGAGCCTCCTACCAGCAGCCTTCAGCCTCCTAATGACTGGCTCATTAATAATGCATCCACATAGACCTCCTCTGGATCCCTCTAATTGCCGTCATTTGTTTCTCCCAGCAGAGAGGGGGCTTTAAGTGTAATCCATACTGGACCAGCGACTCACAATTAAACACTCTTACTGAACACACACACACATGAAAGCTAGCATGTACATAAGCACAGTTAACTAGTAGCCTACTGCACGTGCACATTATTGCATTATTAGGCCATGGTGGAAATATAATGAGTTACTGTAGCAGCAGCTCAGTCTCTGATTACAGGAGATAGTGGTGATTGAAGTGAAAAAGGTGTGGTGAGAGAAGAGAGGAGAGAGAGAGAGCGAAGAGAGGCCAGGGACTTAAAGAGAGCTGAGGGAACAGAGGAATGGGAAAGATGCCCAGAGTCCCTGTGTGTCTGAGCCATAGAGGCACCTCAGAAACAGGATACACTTCCCACAGAAAGAGCAAGAGAGAAAGAGGGAGAGAGAGAAAGAGGAAGAGAGAGAACGAGAGTGAGAAAGAGAGAGAAATAAAGAGAGGGAGAGAGAGAAAGAAAGAGAGGGTGAGAGTGAAACAAAGAGAGGGAGAGAGAGAAAGAGAGAGAGAAAGATAAAGAAAGAACGAGGAAGAGAGAGAGGAAAGAAAGAGGAAGAGAGACAGAGAGACAGAGAGAGAGAGAAAGAGAGAGAAAGAGAGAGAAAGAGAGAGAAAGAGAGAGACAGAGAGAGAGAGACAGGGACAGAGAGAGAGAGAGAGAGGGAGAGAGAGAGAGACAGAGAGAGTGAGAGAGAGAGAGGAAAGAACTGTGATGTTCATGGTTTATGTGAGGGGGAACCAACTGAGTGATGTTAATTTCATCCTCTCTGTTTCTTTCCAGTGTTTCATGGGTTCTATGAGTCCGTTTCTCTTCCTAGCCCCTGGTGGATCCTTCTGTACATTTACAGTCTGTGTCCCAAACAGCACTCTGTACCCTATATAGTGCACTAGTTATGACCAGGGCCCATATGGTTCGGGTCAAAAGTAGCCATTTGGGATGCATCACAGAGGGAAGCCATGGCCCTTCGTGCAACTCCCTGTGGACAGTAAAGTCAGGTATTACAGTACTTTATGAGCCTACATTATGTGTTTACTGCCTGTGAAGCCCTGCCTCCAGCTCACAGCCTGGGGCAACAACAGCTTCATCACTTTCATTAGACACAGACAGGTAGAGGCTGCCATGACAGGGGGCTCAGCGGACTATATAGTGCACTACTAGGAAGCGGTTTGAAATGCACCTCTAGTGTATTGGAGGAGGTGGGGATGAAAATGACCCCTCTGAGGTAACGTGAGCCCCTGTCTGGCAGTGGGTCTTCCTCCTTCTGGGATCACAGCCCTAATGAGTTCTAGAGACAGGCCCTGTTCTGCTCCCTTCTGGGCTGCCCTCAACCCTGCCACTGGGCAGCACACACACACACACACACACACACACGATGGCCTGTCCAAGTCTTTCTAAACCAGCAGCTGCTGCCATTATGCTTCCTCAGGAGCACAGCTGTGTCACCAGCCACCACCACAGCCACTGTCATGGCTCCACTCCACACCACAGCAGAGATGGGGGTCAGGGGAAGCAGTTATCCACCCCGTTCTCATTAGTTAGTCCGTGCTGTGGTTGTTTACCAGCTGGACTGTATCCTCATTCCTTAAACACACAATATAGAAACACAAACAGTGGCCTTTATGGAGACAGAAACTCTCTTCCTCTCACTGTCGCACGCACGCACACACACGCACGCACGCACACACACACACACACACACACACACACACACACACACACACACACACACACACACACACACACACACACACACACACACACACACACACACACACACACACACACACACACCTCCAGCTAACTCCTAGTACTGCTGATGAGGCAGAGCTATGACACCAGGATGAATAGGTGTGTGGTGAGTGTCTCTGGGCTCTGCTCTGGGGGAGGACGACGTAAAAGATGCTAAATCACCCGGTTCACAGCCCATTGGGGAGCTTACGGGTAAGGGCTGGCCATCCGGGAACACACTCATCCATTCCCCCTATCCATCCTGGAGGAGACACACACTCATCCATTCCCCCTATCCATCCCGGAGGAGACACACTCATCCATTCCTCCTATCCACCCCGGAGGAGATGTTCTCAGTATGAGACATCCCCAAACAGACCTGCGATAGGCTCACTCTGACTACAGACCCATTTTCACATCAGAGGTTGATGTTACAATATAAGTGAGGTCTGATCGGAGGGACTGATTCCATCGCAGTTCAACAACAATAATGGTAAAAGGATATGGGATAACATTATCATAGGGTTCTTTTTAAATGTCTAGTTGACATTAATGGTGTGTATAACATTGACTCCCAGGGCCCTTCTCTACAGTACTACACAGTGTGAGACTGTTCCTTTGCTTTGGGACAGATCCAGCAGTGTGAGAGTGGTGGCTTGGCTCTGGACTCTGTGTGGGCTTTCTGGTTTGTGTCTCCCGACCGCTTCCCACAGGGAGGAATTCTCACATTGTAATGTGGTAGTTTAGGGAACCACTTCGTCTGCTCTCTCGCCTCCTACTGAACTGTGTGGGCCAAAGCTTCATTCAGAGCCAGGCCGAAGCAGGATTGAAGACAGAGGAACACACACATTAGGAAGGAGAACAGAGAACCACAGGGACAGGAGTCCCAGTCTGCCACCATACACACTGGAGTTGCACTACCATGTAGGAATGTGGTGGTCCCTCTCTGGAATGGTCCATATTACATGAATATTAAGACTTAATGACAATGGCACTTACACACCAGGCAGCCCAGGTGTGGTGTAGACACAGTGAGAGAGATCGACCAGCATTTAGCTAGCTGCCGATGGTGGTGGTGGTGGTGGAGTGAGTCAGTGTGAGCACGTCTGGCCCTAGGCTGACATGGGTTCAGATAGGACAGCTTTGCAGAAGGGCGCTGAGTGGCGGTTGGTTGGGAGCCAACGTACAGCCCACTAAGGACAGGGACAGACTGGAAGACAGACATCCGTCCATGAGGTGTCAGCTTTTATAGACTCTCTCTCTCTCTCTCTCTCTCTCTCTCTCTCTCTCTCTCTCTCTCTCTCTCTCTCTCTCTCCACACAATACACACAAGCATGTCAAGTTAGAGCTCTCTCATTCATATAGCTTCTTGTTGTTACACAACATATCTAATTACACAGCTATACAGTTTTGAATACAAAAACAGATAGCAGCATTTCTACAAAAACAGACACTGGAACACACAGTGAAGTAAACAACCTCCCTCTGCAGCTCTTCTCTTGCCTCTCCTTCTACTGCGTCGCATCCTGCACTTGTCTCAGTTCATGAAATGTTCTGAAACATTTCCCCCTCTGCTTTAGGCCGACAGAAGTCTCTCATATTTAACATCCTGGTTTTGGAGTGGTTTCTCCCTCCTCTCCATCTGTTTTGGAAGCTCAGGGCTGGCTTCCTTTTGTGGTGGGCTGAGCTGTAAAAGTGTATGTGCCGTGCCAGTGTACTGTCAGCTCCTTCCCCACACCTCCCTCCCTCCCTCCACCCCTGTGACATTAACTCCATCTACAGGGCCTCAGGAAATGAGATAAATATGTCTTAGAGGACATGATGAGTCGGCACTTTCTGCTGTAGAGTTCAGCACTTAACGTCGAGAGCAGGGGAAAGAGAGAGTGAGAGAAAGTATGAGAGAGAGAGAGAGAGAGAGAGAGAGAGAGAGAGAGAGAGAGAGAGAGATGGGGTAGAGAAGGCAGGAGAGTAGGAGAGGAACAATGAAACGGTGAGAATAGGAGACGGCGAGGACAGTGATGCGAAAGGGAACAGATGGACGAGAAAAGGAGATGGAAGGGAGATAGTGAGAGAATGGGGGATAGAAAAAGAGAGAGTATTGATGCAACTCTCTCCATTCGTGAGTCAAGGCTATCGGCACAGTACTTTAGTGAGAGAGAGAGAGAGAACAGTGAGTTTGAGCCGAAGGACGTGTTAGACACTAAAACCTCTGTCTCATCTCCTGGGATCAGCAAAATGGTTGTCAGAGACCTGGGGGCTATTTCTGTTCCCTCTGCCCCAACTGCTGGTTCATAACTGAGCCTGAGCTCGGTCAGAGCTGGCCTGTTTCATGGAGGAGGGAGGAGGAGGAGGAGGAGCTGCTGGTCTATCTATAGGATGACAATGTTATCTGATTGCAGCCCTAAAATCTCCCTATTGCCTAATAACGGCAATAAAACAGCGTGCTGGTGCAACGCCACTGACTCACTTAAAGAAGGAATGAGGATACAGAAAGAGGAAATTATTCATAGACTTTGTTCAAGTTATCAGGAGAAGAATGTGCGTCACACAGAGAAAAAAATGTACGTGTTTGTGACTGTTGTCAAATAGATATAATACCGTCTGGAAAGCCCTTGTTTCCAGGCAGAGTTAGAACCACAAACCACCACTGCTGCTCTGGCTGCAGCCTGTCCATGTAGGGTGGCAGAGTCCTGAAGTTAACACCGGGGTGGAATCTGGACCACAATCTGGCTGCATGCCTGCATGCTGGTCTCTGTGGCAAAGGCACAATGGACAAGGACATACAGTGGGGAGAACAAGTATTTGATACACTGCCGATTTTGCAGGTTTTCCTACGTACAATGCATGTAGAGGTCTGTAATGTTTTATCATAGGTACACTTCAACTCTGAGAGACGGAATCTAAAACAACAATCCAGAAATCACATTGTGTGATTTTTAAGTAATTAATTTGCATTTTATTACATGACATAAGTATTTGATACATCAGAAAAGCAGACCTTAATATTTGGTACAGAAACCTTTATTTGCAATTACAGAGATCATACGTTTCCTGTAGTTCTTGACCAGGTTTCCACACACTACGGACTTTCAGCTCCCTCCAAAGATTTTCTATTGGGTTCAGGTCTGGCGACTGGCTAGGCCACTCCAGGACTTTGAGATGCTTCTTATCGAGCCACTCCTTAGTTGCCCTGGCTGTGTGTTTCGGGTTGTTGTCATGCTGGAAGACCCAGAGACGACCCATCTTCAATGCTCTTACTGAGGGAAGAAGGTTGTTGGCCAAGATCTCACGATACATGGCCCCATCCATCCTCCCCTCAATACAGTGCAGTCGTCCTGTCCCTTTTGCAAAAAAAGCATCCCCAAAGAATGATGTTTCCACCTCCATGCTTCACGGTTGGGATGGTGTTCTTAGGGTTGTACTCATCCTTCTTCTTCCTCCAAACACAGCGAGGGGAGTTTAGACCAAAAAGCTCTATTTTTGTCTCATCAGACCACATGACCATCTCCCATTCCTCCTCAGGATCATCCAGATGGTCATTGGCAAACTTCAGACGGGCCTGGACATGCGCTGGCTTGAGCAGGGGGACCTTGCGCGCGCTGCAGGATTTTAATCCATGACGGCGTAATGTGTTACTAATGGTTTTTCTTTGAGACTCTGGTCCCAGCTCTCTTCAGGTCATTGACCAGGTCCTGCCGTGTAGTTCTGGGCTGATCCCTCACCTTCCTCATGATCATTGATGCCCCACGAGGTGAGATCTTGCATGGAGCCCCAGTCCGAGGGTGATTGACCGTCATCTCTTGAACTTCTTCCATTTTCTAATAATTGCGCCAACAGTTGTTGCCTTCTCACCAAGCTGCTTGCCTATTGTCCTGTAGCCCATCCCAGTCTTGTGCAGGTCTACAACTTTATCCCTGATGTCCTTACACAGCTCTCTGGTCTTGGCCATTGTGGAGAGGTTGGAGTCTGTTTGATTGAGTGTGTGGACAGGTGTCTTTTATACAGGTAATGAGTTCAAACAGGTGCAGTTAATACAGGTAATGAGTGGAGAACAGGAGGGCTTCTTAAAGAAAAACTAACAGGTCTGTGAAAGCTGAAATTCTTACTGGTTGGTAGGTGATCAAATACTTATGTCATGCAATAAAATGCAAATGAATTACTTAAAAATCATACAATGTGATTTTCTGGATTTTTGTTTTAGATTCCGTCTCTCACAGTTGAAGTGTACCTATAATAAAAATGACAGACCTCTACATGCTTTGTAAGTAGGAAAACCTGCAAAATCGTCAGTGTATCAAATACTTGTTCTCCCCCCTGTACCAATAACTTGACTGTCTGTGTCTACTGTTACAACGGTTGTGAATGGGCTCACCTCTAATGTGCAGTCTTGAGCAGAGACATGTTGCCAGGCTGTTTCCTTTAGGTGAAATTGCTGAGGAACATACAGGTACACACACACACACACCATCCATATCCAATATAGCCCTCTCTAACTCTAAAGTCCTCTCTCTGCAGTCACAAACACATCACACACTAGACACTACCAAGGTTCTATAATGTTATTTCAATTCTCTCTCTCTCACACACACACACACACACACACACCACACACACACACACACACACAACACACACACACCACACACACACACACACACACACACACACACACACACACACACACACACACACACACACACACACACACACACACACACACACACACACACTAAAGTTCCCCTAACACCTCCAAACAGTGGGGACCAGCGTCCTCATTTAGAGGTGAGTTTGTGGCTCAAAATCCACCCTAAGATCTAAAGTGAACTATGCTGCAGAAGAATAACAGTGTTGTAAATGGAGTGGCTCAGGTCTAGAACACTGTAACTGTCCTGGGTGGCCTGGTCCTGTGCTGCCTGCTTGCTCTGCTTGCTCTAATCTCAGTGTGACCAACCACCCCAGTGGAACAGCCTGGACACAGAGGAGCACATAGGTGACAAAGTGACACGGTGCCTGAGCCCACCACTGGCTCTGTGTGTGTGTCGGTGTGTGTGTCGGTGTGTGTGTCAGTGTATGTGTGTGTGCATGCGCCAGAGGTGCAATGCACTGCTGCAACCTCAAGTGTGTATGTACCAGTATGTGTGAAAGTGGAGGAGCATTTAGAGCTGTAGAAGGTTTGTGTTTTCTGTGTTTCAGCCTCAGAGGAAGCAGCACCGTACCAGAGCCGACACTCATTAGAGAGAGCGGTATTGACGGAGTGCCATCGAAGATGTGTAGAGTGTGTGGCGCCGGTGTATTCAAGCATGCAGCATTACAATACAAGCACGCCTCCAAGGAGGCCTGTCGCTGTGTTATACAAGCAAATAAACAAGGCCCTATTGATCCCTACACAACTGACAGGCAGCAAAATGAGCCCTCAGTCACACATGAAGAAAACAAGTGGTAAATAGTCTGTCTCCCTCAATCACTCAGTCCTCCACTGGACATTAATCAGGATCAATGGGTGTATATAATTAGTGTTTCTGCTACCTTGATCTACGCCAACATCAAGCTAAGACACTTGAGTGGCCCTCGGACTCGAGTGGCCCGCTGTAGCTCAGTTGGTAGAGCATGGCCCTTGCAATGGCAGGATAGTGGGATGGATTCCCGGGACCACCGGTATGTAAAATGTATGCACGCATTACTGTAAGTTGCTTTGGATAAAAGCATCCGCTAAATGGCATATATTATTTATTCCTTTAGGCTCCAAACATAAACAGGAGCAGGGATTCTGCTCTGCAGCAGTTCTAAGAGAAACAGATCAGGATGAGGACATTACATTGCAGCACATTGAGGTAGTTGAATAAAGCCTGTGTCTTCATGGCCTGCCAGGTCAGGTTCCCCTGCCATGGGTAATGTCTGATTTTAGTCTCCAGTCTGCCTTACCACAGCCTGAAAAAGCCTGTGTCTTCATGGCCTGCCAGGTCAGGTTCCCTTGCCATGGGTAATGTCTGCCTTACCACAGTCTGATAAAGGCTGGGTCGCCTTCCCCAAAGTTAGCTATAAATACCCCACTGAGGGATCAGGTAGCTGCAATGCTACTGTAGCTCTGCCTGAATAACGCTGTCCACAATAACAGATCAGGACCCAGGTAATTATATTGGCTACTGGCTATCAGCCAGAGAGAGAGAGAGAGAGAACGAGAGGGAGGGAGAGAGAGAGAGGGGGAGAGTAAGAGTGACAGGAGGAAAGGATGGAGGAGAGAGGGAGAGAGGCCTGGGATAATGTGAATGACAAGGGAAAGAAAGGAGGAAAGGATGGAGGAGAGAGGGAGAGAGGCCTGGGATAATGTGAATGACAAGGGAAAGAAAGGGGGAAAGAAGTGACAGGTGGAAATGGAAAGGTTAGGAGAGATGGAGAGAAAGGATGAAAAAGATGGGAAGAGAGACAAGAGTGGGCGGGTTCCTGCAATGTTGAGAGGATAATGTCTCCCCGTACACATCTTTTCTCCAAGCACAGAATCAACTCTTTTGCATGTAGTGTTTGGAGCAGCAGTAGCGAGTGACTGGGCCATCTCCGATTTAGCCTACATTAGCATTCTGTCAGAAGGCAAGGCTGCCATTACAGGCAGCTGTGTGGTTCTCTCTGAGCTCCTGCAGCTTAGCATGGTTAAACCACTGCAACTCACAATAACACAACACAAAGTCTGCTCTGCTCCGTAACCAGAAAGTGGCCACCTTTCACCATCATGACCTCAAAAGCTTCAAGGGAAAGGAACAGGAAATCTGCAATTAAAAGAAATGTGACAGTGGATGTCCTGATCTGCACCACATCTGTGGTCCTGCACCCGTTGACCTGTTGACTGATCCAAATCTGCTGTGGCCCCTGTAACCAGCGGATTATCTGGTCCAGAACAGTAGAGGCCCTCCAGGAGGCGTGTTACACAACCTGGGAATGTCACTCGTTCTCTAATTCCATCCAAACACACATTCATAACACATGGCCCAACATTCAAGTCTTTAATCATGAGTTATTGTGGATTATGCAGCAATGTACTGCAGTGTGTACGGGAGATAAACATTAAGAGAGAGAGTGTGTTAATAGTGAGAATGAGAGCATGAGAAAGAGAGGGAGGGAGAGGTAGAGGGCGAGAGAGAGAGAGAGAGAGAGAGAGAGAGAGAGAGAGAGAGAGACCCCCTCTCATATCGTTACCAAGCCCTGCAATTTTTAAGAGTCCCCTCATCCAGCTGGTCCTGGGGTTGAGCTCACAAAACTGTTCTACTGACGCACTGAAGCCTCAGGACCAACACATCTAACCAATCAAAAATAAACCAAATTACCACACAGTCAAAACTACACAGGGAAACACAAAAGCAAGCACAAAGCAAAATGCAGTGCTATCTGGACCTAAATTGGCAGTACAACAACTATTCGACCATGTTTACTGATCAAAATCTTAGAAAAACCCTGACAGTGCAACCACTTCACCACAGCAGAACCTGAGACAGAGATGCGTTTCCTGACAAAATGTCAAAAAACATAACACAACTAGAGAGTGTAATTTCCTGATGAGAATAGGATGCAGAGAGATGTGGGTTAGAAGTCGCACTACATTACTACCTGTCATAAGATGAGGATGATGAAGATGATTATTGTTGCTACTGATTGACCCGGTGACAATATTGATTACTATTATTACTATTTGGCCCTAAACAGAGAGTACACAGTGGCAGAATACCTGACCACTGTGACTGACCCAAAGTGAAAGTAAGCTTTGGCTATTTACAGACTCAGTGAATATAGCCTTGCTATTGAGAGGCTGCCGTAGGCAGACCTGGTTCTCAAGAGAAAACAGGCTATGTGCACACTGCCCACAAAATGAGGTTGAAACTGAGCTGCACTTCCTAACCTCCTGTCAAATGTATGACCATATTAGAGACACATACTTCTCTCAGATTACACAGACCCCCCCCCAAAACTTCCAAAACATATACAAATTAGATAAATTCACATATCTATTGGGTGAAATACTATAGTATGCCATTACAGCAGCAAGATTTGTGACCTGTTGCCACAAGAAAAGGGCAACCAGTGAAGAACAAACATTACTGTAAATACAACCCATACTGACGTTGATTTATTTTCACTTTTGAACTCTATTTGCACATCACTATAACACTGTACATAGCCATAATATGACATTTGAAATGTGTCTATTCCTTTGAAACTTTACTATTCCTTTTTGATTGATTATTTCACTTTTTTTGTTATCAATTTCACTTGCTTTGGCAATGTAAACGTATGTTTTCCATGCCAATAAAGCCATTTGTATTGAATTGAGAGAGAGAGAGAGAGAGAGAGAGAGAGAGAGAGAGAGAGAGAGAGAGAGAGAGAGAGAGAGAGAGAGAGAGAGAGAGAGAGAGAGAGAGAGAGAGACTTAAAACACAATTTCACAGTAGGAACAAAAGACAAAGAACACACTAAAGTCTATTCATATCTGGGCTTAAAAATAAGCTCCAATGGAAATTTCTGCTTCGCTGTCAATGAACTGAAAGAGACTGCGGGGCTTTTTACTCAATCAAAAGACAAATTCAAATTAACATACCGATTAGACCCTGGCTCAAAATATCAAAATCTACAATTGAACCAATTGCCCTAAATGGAAGTGTGGGGTCCGCTAACCAGTCTAGACAAAAAAAAAAAAAATTGTACAAACATGACATTTAAATCCTGCATGCAGAATTCTGTAAAAGCATTTTTGGAGATCAGAGAAAATCCCCAAATAATGCATGCAGGGCAGAATTAGGGCAATATCCATTACTAATTAATATCCAAAACAAAACATCAAATTCTATAACCACCTAAAAACAAGTGATCCCCACTCTTACCACTACGGAGCCCTGAAATGCTAAGAGATGAATAGGTACCTTTTCGTGTTGCTGTTTGTTTAGTGGCTTCCCCTTTTCCCAGAAGTGATTTGATTCAATGGATTCTTCAATCACATTGAGCTGTTTTCTGACATGCTGTTCCTTATGTTCTTGTTGTTGTATTTCTGTACTGTTTTAGTGTTTCCCCATAGGGTAAGGTTTTTGGATCTCTGCGTTTTTGATTGGATAGGTTTATCAATTTCTTTCTATATTTTTTTCCTTTCTTCATCAAAACATTTATCTTTGTTCTTAGTTTTCTTAGGTTTTCTGCTTGAATTGAAATGTGTTATGTTCACATGTGTTATGTTCACTAGGTCAGAAATACAGTAGATATGCTTCTACTGCAAAATGTACACCTTCCCTATTGCAAACATGGGAAACATTTTGTCCAGGAAGTTGTCTTGGAGGGATTAGATTTGTTGTTGGCCAATAGTTTTTTTCTTAGCATGCAGCATGCACTTTGTTTTGGCTTCAATGCTTTATGGTTGAGTATTGCTATGTTCATGTAGATTGTGATTTTGCTGTCAGTCTATACACTCTAAATCTTGTCAAACTCATTCCACAGAGGCTCGAGTGTCTGCGGGGTTTTCGCTCCACCCTTGTACTTGATTGATGAATTAATGTTTTTAATTAGTAAGGACCTCCCCTGACCTGGTTATCTAGGTCTTAAGTGAAAGGAAAAAAAAAAAAAACCCGCAGACACTCGGCCCTCAGTGGAATTTAAATAAAATGTCAAATTGCCTATAAATTAAGTTTAATTAGCTCACAGGCTTATTCAACTACTCGCTCCTTACACAACTTGCTGGCTCCACTAGTGCCCCCTCAGCCAGGTGGCTCCATAGGGCCCCCCAGCCAGCTGGCTCCACTAGGGCCCCCTCAGCCAGGTGGCTCCACTAGGGCCCTCTCAGCCAGGTGGCTCCACTAGGGCCCCCTCAGCCAGGTGGCTCCACTAGGGCCCCCTCAGCCAGGTGGCTCCACTAGGGCCCTCTCAGCCAGGTGGCTCCACTAGGGCCCCCTCAGCCAGGTGGCTCCACTAGGGCCCTCTCAGCCAGGTGGCTCCACTAGGGCCCCCTCAGCCAGGTGGCTCCACTAGGGCCCCCTCAGCCAGGTGGCTCCACTAGGGCCCTCTCAGCCAGGTGGCTCCACTAGGGCCCTCTCAGCCAGGTGGCTCCACTAGGGCCCCCTCAGCCAGGTGGCTCCACTAGGGCCCTCTCAGCCAGGTGGCTCCACTAGGGCCCCCTCAGCCAGGTGGCTCCACTAGGGCCCCCTCAGCCAGGTGGCTCCACTAGGGCCCTCTCAGCCAGGTGGCTCCACTAGGGCCCTCTCAGCCAGGTGGCTCCACTAGGGCCCCCTCAGCCAGGTGGCTCCACTAGGGCCCCCTCAGCCAGGTGGCTCCACTAGGGCCCCCTCAACCAGGTGGCTCCACTAGGGCCCCCTCAGCCAGGTGGCTCCACTAGGGCCCCCTCAGCCAGGTGGCACGTACACTGTATGTGTATAATTTGCAAGTAAATTCATAAAAAATCCTACAATGTGATTTTCTGGATTTTCTTTTCTCATTTTGTCTGTCATAGTTGAAGTGTACCTATGATGGAAATTACAGGCCTCTCTCATCTTTTTAAGTGCACAATTGGTGGCTGACTAAATACTTTTTTGCCCCACTGTACAACCTGAACACCCTTATTGACAAACAAATAAACCAATACGAAAGCAAAGTCTTCCCATGCTTTGTTGACTTAAAAAAAGGTTTTGACTTAATTTGACACGAGGGTCTGCTATTCAAATTGATGGAAAGCGGTGTTGGAGGAAAAACATATGACATTATGAAATCAATGCACACAAACACACAGATGACATTATGAAATCAATGCACACAAACACACAGATGACATTATGAAATCAATGCACACAAACACACAGATGACATTATGATATCAATGCACACAAACACACAGATGACATTATGAAATCAATGCACACAAACACACAGATGACATTATGATATCAATGCACACAAACACACAGATGACATTATGAAATCAATGCACACAAACACACAGATGACATTATGATATCAATGCACACAAACACACAGATGACATTATGATATCAATGCACACAAACACACAGATGACATTATGATATCAATTGGCAATAAACAATCAGTTTCTCTCCTCAGGGTCGTGGGGTGAGACAGGGATGCAGCTTGAGCCCCACCCCCTTTAACATTTATATCAATGAATTGGTGAGGGCATTAGAACAATCTGCAGAACCCGGCCTCTCAGTAAGACAAAAATAATAGGGTTCAAAGAAAGGTCCAGTTGCCAGGACAACAAATACCTAGAACACACAATGAATTATAGCTGAACGATCAAAGAGACAAGGCAAGAAGGGCCTACTATGCCATCGAAAGGAACAAAAACTTGACATCCCAATTAGGATTTGGCTAAAAATACTTAAATAAGTTATAGAACCCATTTCGCTCTATGGTTGTGAGGTCTGGAGTCCACTCACCAATCAAGAATTCACAAAATGGGACAAACACCCAAATGAGATTCAGCATGCAGAATTCGGCAAAAATAAGCCCCAAACAATGCATGCAGAGCAGAATTAGGACTATACTTGAGCTGTTAAATTCTACAACCACTTAAAAGGAAGCGATGCCATGAGAAAAGGGCAACCAGTGGAGGACAACAACATCCTAAATATAACCAATATATATCTGTTTATTTATCTCCCCCCACTATTCACACTACAACTCTTTGCATATTGCTAAAACACTGTACATAGCTGATAATATAACACTTGACATGTCATTACCTTTTTGAGTGCAATGTTTACTGTTCATTTCAAATCGTTTGTTATTGATGTTGTTAAATTAGTTTCTTCTTACTTTTGTTTGTTTATTTCACTTGCTTTGGCAATGTAAACATACATGTTTCCCATGCCACTAAAGCCCCTTTGCATTGAATTGAGAGAGAGACAGAGAGTGTGGAGAGACAGACAGAGGCAGAGAGACAGAGAGACAGAGAGAGAAATACACAGGTCCAGACCTATCTCCTTCGCTGACTCACCACCCATCAACCCGCTCTCTGCCTCGCCCTGACACGCCCTGACAATGGTGCCATTATGACCTCTTCCTCTCCTGGCATCATCCCAGTCCCCCATACTCAACACCCCCCCCCCCCACCCCTATCCTGCAGCAGAGATTAACCACAGCAAATTGGTCAATCATAATTAACATTCACCCTGCACCCTCACGTTCTGCTCCAGGTCAGATTCACAGTATTACTTAAAGTAATGCCTCTGATAACAGTCCTGTAAATGGGGCCTTAAGGTCTGGTTAGTGTTCTGTCCCAGTGATTGGGCCTGGCTTTTTACAAACAGATGCGGAAGAATAATAAGAGATGATGGACTGAGCGTGTTTGGGAAATAGTTGTAACCAGACCAGAGATTTCGATGAAGGGAGGTTCATTTGCGTGTGCCAGGTCAGCCGGTCGGCGACCGCAGTATTTTCAGAGCTCAGATGTGTCCCTGCATTAGGCAGTCTCTCTCTCCATCTCTCTGCTGCTCTCAAATGGGCACTATTACCGCAGCAGTCAGGCATTTTCACTTATGCCTCATTATTGTCTTTTACTAGTTCTGTCCATTCTATGTCCGTCTTTTCTCTCCACTCATTTCTTCTAGATATTTTAGCCATATCTGCAAATGACAATTTTCATCATTACCAATAGTCTCCCTCGCTGCATTTAACAAGATCCCAATACAGATAGTGTTGTATTGAGTCAGGTGAAATATGAGTTTGGCTTAAATTCTACAGTGAAAATAACTATGCCGTCTGTTGTTGAACTGTGATTCTTCTGTTAAATGAAAATATATTTTTAGCTCGATTTTGCCTGCATTGGAAATAATGTCCGTTTTGTTGCTCTTTGACTGTATAATCCTCTGGAATCCAAATGTTAAGAGAAATTATAAAAAAGATTTTTTTTTTAAATTGTATAGTTCAAATTAAAAACGTTAAACTCCCAACATCTAATAAAATAATCCTTCTAGCAGACATTTCAAAGTTTCACAGACAGTGTCCTCATCGACTGTCTGGAGAAAGGGGGAAGCCAGCCACTTTCCTCAGAGTATATCACATAACAGTAGATAGCCCCACCATCCACAGACACCTGGCCCTGGGTTGTCATGTCTCCCTACTACTGTACAGTGCCTTCAGAAAGTAGTCACACGCCTTGACGTCTTGTTTTTGTTCTTGCGTCTCAAAGTGGGATTAAAATGGATTTAACTGTACATTTTTTGTCAATGATCGACACAAAATACTCTAATGTCAATGTGGAAGAAAAATTCTAAGACATGAAAAAAAATATAAACATGAAAAAGGAAACACTAACATACTGTATCTTGATTAGATAAGTATTCAACCCCCTGAGTCAATACATGTTAGAATCACCTTTGACAGCAATTACACATGTGAGTCTTTCTGGGTAAGTCTCTAAGAGCATTTCACACCTGGATTGTGCAACATATGCCCATTATTATTTTTTAAATAGATTTTCAAGCAGATTTAAGTCAAAACTGCCACTCAGACACATTCACTGTCTTCCAGTCTAGATTTGGCTTTGAGTTTAGATTATTGTCCTGGTGAAAGGTGAATTCATCTCCCAGTATGCTTAGCTCCATTCCATAAATGTTTTATCCTGAAAACCTCCCCAGTCCTTAACGATTGATACCCATAACATGATGCAGCCACCACTTTGCTTGAAAATATAGAGAGTAGTATTTTGGCACAACTACAATGTTGATCCATCTTCAGTTTTCTCCTAACACAGCCATTAAACTGTAACTCAGTTTTCCTTCCTCTCCGGTGATTGCGTAAGGAAGGACGTCTGTATCTTCGCAGTGACTGGGTGTATTAACACACCATCCAAAGTGTAATTAGAAACTTCACCATGATCAAAGCGATGTTCGATGTCAGCTTTGACCATTTTTACCCATCTACCAATAGGTGTCCTTCTTTGCGAGGCATTGGAAAACCTCCCTGGTCTTCGTGATGGAAATTCACTGCTCGACTGAGGAACCTTACAGATAATTGTATATTTGGTGTGCTCAGATGAGGTAATCATTCCAAAATCATGTCAAACACTATTATTGCAAACAGAGTGAGTCCGTGCCAACTATTTCATCAAGTCTCTCCATCTCTGTCCATACTCTCCAGTCTTGAACAGGAGATGAACAGTAATCAACAGCAATATCACTGTTGGGTAAACTAACCTCTAACCTCTAACCCGTACTGTCTCTTCACATCACTAAATGAAAGCATACCGGCCAAGCAGCACAGACATAATTCAAGCGACAAAAACTTTGGGAAAAGCTTGAAATAAGGTAGAACATTACCAAAGCTAAACTGCTGCTACCCATCACCTCATTATAGCCTGTGGAGAACTCCAATCCCCACTTAAACCCATACAAGTAATTACCTTATCAGTGGGACTGAGCTCGAGACAGGCTGAGAGGAAAATTAGCCTCCCAACTGTTTAAACCGCACAGCAGTCAGAGTGGACTCGCAGGAGAACCGTTCTGCTTGGGCGCTGACAGGGGCTGAGGCTGCTACCCGAACTAATTCTAAGTTTGTGGTTGTGGCTGAGGCTGGGTTAGCTTCCCAAGCCCCTTCAAGGTCGAGTCTCTAGAGGTAGGTGCACACAGACAAAGCAGAGCACTGGCTCAGACACTGCAGTGGCATAGAAATCCCACCACAGAGTCACGGTTGGGGAGAAACTTGCTCTATCCATGAGGGAACAGCTTGTCTGGAACCTTGAGTCTTCATGCGGATCTAACCAAAACACAATCCCCCCTTTCCCTGTCTCCTGATGTTGCCAGTCAAAGATATCCCCTCCCTCCTTTCACCCTCCTTACCCTTACTATTCTCCATCAATTTGTTCTCCACTTTCCTGCTCCTTTATTTTCCCCTCCCTCCCGTCTGGGGTGTGGGGTGTGGTCTGTGTTAACCCATTAGGCCAGATCTCCAGCCCAGAGCCTAACCCGGCCCAGAGCTTAGCCCAGCCCAGAGCCTAACCCAGCCCAGAGCCTAACCCAGCCCAGAGCCTAACCCAGCCCAGAGCCTAGCCCAGCCCAGAGCCTAACCCAGCCCAGAGCCTAACCCAGCCCAGAGCCTAGCCCAGCCCAGAGCCTAACCCAGCCCAGAGCCTAACCCAGCCCAGAGCCTAACCCAGCCCAGAGCCTAACCCAGCCCAGAGCCTAGCCCAGCCCAGAGCCTAACCCAGCCCAGAGCCTAACCCAGCCCAGAGCCTAGCCCAGCCCAGAGCCTAACCCAGCCCAGAGCCTAACCCAGCCCAGCCCTGAAGCAGAAATACCCCCGACTTAATTAGCCTGGCGCTGATGGACCCTGGCACAGCCAAGCACCCGTCCACAGCTTCCTGCCATGTGACTAATGAAAACACACTCAAATTACAGAGCGCACACACACACACACACACACACACACACACACACACACACACACACACACACACACACACACACACACACACACACACACACACACACACACACACACACACACACACACACACACACCACAGGGGTGAGACAGGTTGTGAGGAGGAGGGAGTTAGGGTGGTCCACCCAACCCAGTCTGGCCATATGGCCTGAGCTTCACCCCATCACGGAGTCTGCCAAACACCCCATCATACAAGGACCAGGGGGCAAGAGGGAAATGCACACACACATGCAGCACATACACACACACACACACACAGCCTGACAATGGTGCAAGCATTTCTCCATAGGGAGGGGGTAAAGGCTGTTGGGTCATGCACATCTAGAAAAGAGGAATGTGTTTGTACTTGGCTGGTGTGTTAGTACCATTGACAGGGTATCTCACCTGCCAGTAAGCAGTGCCCAGTGCCCATGCTCTGTGTTTAAGTGTATACCCCCTCCCATCAGCCCCGCATAACATCCCACAATGCATTGTGCTAAATGGACTGTGGCCCTGGCATCAGTTGGCACTCTAGGCAGTCTGGAAGGCTTACAGTGATGTTTAGGGGTGTGGGGATGAGTAGGGTGAAGGAGGGAAGAGGAGACGGGGGTGTTCTGGAATGGTGCACGGCCAAATATTGACAAAGCTGGTATCTCCTGCTGTCAGGGCATTCTGTGAGCGCAGGGTGGAAGAAAAATCAATTAGGCTCGCCCACAATGGCTGCTTTTCTCTCCTCTTCCCCTTCCCTCCTCTTCTCCTCTGGTTGGAGGCTGCTGCCGGGGATGTGGCTGGGCAGATTGGGGGATTCACACACACAGAACAATGTGTCACAGCAGCCGCAGAGAAATACTATTGCAGTCTTACAGAGGGCAGAGCATCGCACAAAGCACTATGCCGAATGCACACACACACACACACTGAATTATACACACTACGTGTGGCTCTGACAGCTAAGACAAAGCAAAAACATTGCAACCAGTACTCACAACTGTTGTTCGGCAAAAAGTAGTTGTGGATCAATGACTGTCACAATGACATATTTCGACAATGAAGGAGAGGACATAGCACAACTACCTGGTAGGGATGTAACGATTCACTGATAAGGTCACCGGTTCAAATGTTTAAGATATGAGTTCATCAGTCCAAGAGAACCAAAATCAATCAAAATGTAGCATGCATTGGTCAGAAAATGGATTCAAGCATTATGAAATCGGCGGTTCGCGAAAATGTTTTGCTCAAATTATTTTCTTTCTACCTTCTGAAAATAGCTAATATTTTGTAAGAACTGCAAACTCTCCTTCAGTGTCGAACTAAGCATGTCATTGGGTCGACAGTCATTGATCTACCACTAATTCTTGCCATTTTTGCCAAACAACCGCAAACAATATCAGTAGTCAAACTTCACGCGCTGACCAACGAGAGGTACAGTAGGCCTTTTCCTGATCTGGCACATCTGCAAGTCACGTTCAACATGAACATTTTTGTAATATTTCTTGCACAATATTAGTATTTTTAGTTGAGGGACAACCAATGCAATTGTCTAGGTTATTTTGATTAAATGGGTGTTTAACTGGAATAAACACAGTCTAAGCTACCCCTGGAGACACAACTCTCACCTGATCAGGGCTTACATTGGTTTTTATTTCCATGGTTCAGGTTCACCACCAACAATAGTTTTGGTAGTTTTTATTGGAACAAGATAAATATTCACACATTGCTATCTCTAACACTTTTAATCTGCAAGAATGATAAATGAATTAGTGGGGCGCGGAGGAGGGACATCATTTACACACGCGTCAGCTCAGACAGATCCAGCTCAGCGAGGCCCAGCTCACAAGTTTCCTCAGCAGCAGATTTTAATTTATGTTTTTAATGAATGTTTATACAACACATGTTAGTGTATAGAATCATATTGCATCGAACTGCATCAATTTGTTCCTTTAATCAAACCGAATCGCACCGAATCATTTCATTCTCAAACGTATCGTTCTTGTATCGTATCGGAGCCCATGTATCTTAAAATATAGACGCAACATGTAAAGTGTTGGTCCCATGTTTCACGAGCTGAAATAAAAGACCTCAAAAATGTTTCATACGCACAAAAAGCTTATTTCTCTCAAATTTTGTGCAACGTCATTTTAGAGCGTTTGGCAGTACGTCCAACCGGCTTCACAACTGCAGAACGAACACGTGTATGGTGTTGTGTGGGCAAGCGGAGTGGCCCATGGCAACTTCGCACAGCCATTGAAGAGGAGTGGAACAAACTTCCACAGGCCACAATCAATAGTCTGATCAGCTTTATGTGAAGGAGATGTGTCATGCTGCATGAGGCAAATGGTGGTCACACCAGATATAGACAATTTTTTTCTAATCCACACCTCTACCTTGGTCACAGGTATTTGTGACCAACAGATGCATATCTGTATTCCCAGTCATGTGAAATCCATAGATTACGACCAAATGAATGTATTCAGTTTTGACATCATGAATAGAACATTGGAAGAGCTCGCTTTACAAGAATTGGACGTGAGAAGTCAACTCCTAAAAGCCAGGAAAGGGATCAGTCTTGTCCATTCATAAAGTCCTTGGTAAAACATGAGGCGCTGTATTGTAACCTAGCTGTAAGAACAGGTGCAACGGAAATAGCCTTTCAACCCCCGATTCAACTCCCAGCCCAACAGGCACCAGAGGTATGATTTGGACCTGCCTGAAAAACCCCACTGTTATTGTTCTAATCCAACTACCCAGCGAGAAAGTTGGCCTTCTTAACAACCGTTTGTAAAAACTTTCATTTTCCTCTGCAGGCTGCTTAAAACGTCCAGGAATTAAGCAAAAGGTTGCAGGAAATGATTCCAGGCAGCTCTTGACAGCCTAGGAAGGGCTGGAACACTTCCTTCTCTGATGGTTCTACAACAATAACGAGCATAAAACCCTAACGAGGGAGCAGGCACAAATTGGATTGCCGGATATGTCTTTGCTGAAGGCGCACGGGCAAGGCCAACTTCCTGTCATTCTCACAGCTCTCTCTTTCTCTCTCCCTTTCCTTCTAGTTCAGTTTCATGCCATTTATTCTCCTGTCTAGTCTAACTGCCAAAGTGTCTCAAACGCACACAAAAACAGACATCATCTTCACACATGACGAACAATGATCTCATCATGTCTGTACACAGATTGCCTGACATACTCTGTCAGCTCCAGGCAGAGTGAAGAGATAAGAGGTGTGTTCTATTGCTACACGGTTCACATGCTGTACTGACAGACAGATAGACAGATGTTTAGCCCTGAGCCCAAACCATTTATTTTCAGCTAGGAAAGCTATAACATGTCTTTCAACCAGGGGGAGGTTATACATGCAGTGCTGTAAGTAGAGAGATAACCCAGAACAACAACAATCTGTGTTCTCTCTGAGTGGACTCTAACCTACCAGCTCCAGGGATATCATAACAGGGTTTTGGTAAAGTTCCAGAGACAGGCTGACCCCCCCAGGGGAACCATTGTGTAGGAGGGATACTTCACTAAAATGTGTTACCGTGCTTCTTAGGTAACAACCAAATAACTCATCATATCTCATAACGAACTCATAAAGACTCCATAATACAACGACCAATCAAGCATCACTAGTCCATTGGGTTGTTTAATACACCAGACACAGTCCTCTTTCTTCTTTAATCATGTCTGGGCTTGGAATGTATTATGTTCCGATAGGTGTGTAGAACAACAGATGGCTTGCTGTTTTATACAGTGCCAGAGAGAGAAAAGCTCTCCTTTGAACATGTGAGCTTTGATTTCTCCACTTTCTCTGCTCTATTCAACTCTCCCCCAGCAGAGTAGAGCAGAGCTGTACAGGTTGTGCTTGGCCACGGGCTCCCCCACTAGGAGAACAGAATGAGAAGAAGGAGCGAGAGAGAGAGTGTGAGGCTCTGCCATGCTTACATTGTTCTCTTCCTCTGAGTTTGAGAGATAGACAAAAAGTGAGAGCTTGGTGCAGCAGAACAAGAAAGAGTGTACAAAACACACCAACGACGCTACCTAGAGACGGAAACAAACAGATGGTTTTTATTTGTGAACAAATCTGTTTTAAAACTGAACCCGTTGGGTCTCTCTCTAACACAAACCGGTTGGAGGTACAAGCTGGGAATCTCATTATGAATTCAATGACGGACGGCTTGGGGCTCTAAAGAAAGGCAGAAAGCATTAAAAGAATGTTAAAAGTAATCTTACTCACAGGTTTAGACAAGGTGGCACTAAAAGAGTTGAACACAGCTACAAAGAAAATACAGGTTAGAATTAGGTTAGAATTCAAATAAATAGTTGTAATTTTTTAACTACAACCGTTCCTCATGTATGTAATTAGTAATTTGGGGGGTTAGGCAGCTGTGTACACAAGCTCACATCTGCTGGCTGCTTCTCCATGGGGAATACAGTCCTCTAGGTTGCTCTGCTGTGTTGCTTGATGACTGTAACGGAGACCACCCTAGTGGTTGAGGAGGCAGACGAATGGACCCAGTGCAGTGCCCAGGGGGTGGGATTTCATTACTGGAGTAAACACATCAAGCTATGTACAGTTTGTACGACTATGTACATCTAACAAAATAACAAACATAACGATGAGGATATAATGAATATGAATTCGGAGGGCAGAAATGATGAAATATTAAAGCATTAGACCTCCCACTAAAGGCTTCCGTCATACAAAAGTTATACTTAAATCCAAACCGGTTCTCTAGCAGTTTAGAAAGAATGTCTCACCCCAGGTTCAAGAATGGCCTTTTTCGATTTGTTCAGATTACAACTGCTCACTTTCAGTTATTTGTAAAGGAAATCATCTCCCAAATATTGCTATTTTTAAAAACATTTCAATTTAATCCACCAGAAAAGACAAAACAAATAATACAACAAATATTGTAGTTAAACTCAAATATACTCATTCATAAAAAAACATGATTTAAAAAAATAAATAATAAACAAATATATAATCTTGATACAATAAATACGACTTGTGGAGTTATGTCACACATGCAGCTAATAAAAACATGGAAATGTCTGCTCTACACAACATTATAACCAACTAATTGCAGCATTTCCTCAAAAATGAAAGAGGAAAGTGGAAGGGGGGAAGAAGTAAGGAACTTGTCTGTCGGCACAGGATTCACAACTTAACATTTTTCAATTTAAATTATTATACAACATTCTTGCAACCAATAGAATGTTATTTATGTGGGGGATACAACCTTCCCAGCTCTGCAGATTTTGCTGTGAAGAGACAGAATCATTAGTTCACTTGTTTTGGTACTGTTCATATGTAACTCGTTTTTGGTCACAGGTCCAGGAATGGCTGAAGAAGTGCAATATTTACCTGGAGCTAACTCCGCAGATAGTAATACTGGTTGATTTGAAAAGCCATAGTCAATCAATCAATAATATAGTAATACTTTTAGCAACAAAAAAATAATAATTCAATTTACAATCTGTAGAAACAATGAAAATAGAAAGGTTTCGAACTTTTGTGAAACATCACAGCACAGTTGAAAAATACATGGCAAATAATAAATAAAAAATACATCCAAAATGGATGGTGTTCAGAGATAGACGGGAGGGGTTGAATGGAGGTGAAGGGTGGGACTAATAACAACAAGATAACTAATATAAAACATACTGTGTCTGTAAAACGTATATAGGCTAAGAACTTATGTGAAAGAGCATAGTTTGAAAGAAATGGCAAATAGAAATCAAACCGAATGGACATCAGAAATAGCTGGGAGAGGTTGAGGAAGGACAGGAGTAAAAACAAACTAAATATAACTATTGTAAAATAGATTGTGTCCATAAAATGTATGCTACCGTTCAACAGTTTGGGGTCACCTAGAATTGTCCTTGTTTCCATAAAAACATACATGAAAAGAGTTGCAAAATGAATAGGAAATACAGTCAAGACGTTGAAAAGGTAATAAATAATGATTTTTACTTGAAATAATAATTGTGTCCTTCAAACTTTGCTTTCATCAAAGAATCCTCCATTTGTAGCAATTACAGCCTTGCAGACCTTTGGCATTCTAGTTGTCAATTTGTTGAGGTAATCTGAAGAAATTTCACTTTTTTCATCCTGAAGCACCTCCCACAAGTTGGATTGGCTTGATGGGCACTTCTCACGTACCATACGGTCAAGTTGCTCCCACAACAGCTCAATAGCGTTGAGATCTGGTGACTGTGCTGGACACTCCATTATAGACAGAATACTAGCTGACTGCTTCTTCCCTAAATACAGTAGTTATTGCATAATTTGGAGCTGTGCTTCGGGTCATTGTCCTGATGTAGGAGGAAATTGGCTCCAATTAAGCAACGTCCACAGGTTATGGCATGGTGTTGCAAAATGGAGTGATAGCCTCCTTCAAGATCCCTTTTACCCTGTACAAATCTCCCACTTTACCACCACCAAAGCACCCCCAGACATCACATTGCCTCCACCATGCTTGACAGATGGCATCAAGCACTCCTCCAGCATCTTTAAAAAAATCTCATAAATGTTCTTCTTTGTGATCCGAACGCCTCAAACTTAGATTTGTCTGTCGAGCCATACTGCTCATTCTGTGTGTGATTTCCTGCAAGACAGGAATGTCAGTGTTCTGCCATGGCCAGCGAAGAGCCCGGATCTCAATCCCATTGAGCATGTCTGGGACCTGTTGGATTGGAGGGTGAGGGTGAGGACCCTTCCCCCTGGAAATGTCCGGGAACCTGCAGGTCCCTTGGTGGAAGATTGGGGTAACATCTCACAGCAAGAACTGGTAAATCTGCTGCAGTCCATGAGAAGGAGATGCACTGCAGTACTTATTAATGCAGCTGGTGGCCACACCAGATACTACTGACTGTTAATTTAGATTTTGACCCCTCTTTGTTCAGGGACACATTATTCAATTTCTGTTAGTCACATGTCTGTGGAACTTGTTCAGTTTGTGTCTCAGTTGTGGAATCTTGTTATGTTCATACAAATATTTACATATGTTAAATTTCCTGAAAAAAACACAGTTGACAGTGAGAGGATGTTTCTTTTTTTGCTGAGTTTATTTGTATTTATGAGTATGTATGTATGTGTATGTATGTACACAGTTGAAGTTGGAAGTTTACATACACCTTATCCTAATACAATTAAACTCAGTTTATCACAGTTCCTGACATTTAATGCCAGTAAAAATTCCCTGTCGTAGGTCAGTTAGGATAACTACTTTATTTGAAGAATAAAATGTCAGAATAATAGTAGAGAGAATTATTTATTTCAGCTTTTATTTCTTTCATCACATTCACAGTGGGTCAGAAGTTTACATAAACTTAATTAGTATTTGGTAGCATTGCCTTTAAATTGTTTAACTTAGGTCAAGCTTCCCACAATACTTTGGGTGAATTTTGGCCCATTCCTCCTGAAAGAGCTGGTGTAACTGAGTCAGGTTTGTAGGCCTCCTTGCTCACACACACTTTTTCAGTTCCGCCCACAAATTCTCTATAGGATTGAGGTCAACGTTTTGTGATGGCACTCCAATAACAGTGGCTTTTTCCTTGCTGAGCGGCCTTTCAGGTTATGTCGATATAGGACACATTTTACTGTGGATATAGATACTTTTGTACCGGTTTCCTCAAGCATCTTCACAAGGTCCTTTGCTGTTGTTCTGGGATTGATTTGCACTTTTTGCACGAAAGTACGTTCATCTCTAGGAGACAGAACGCGTCTCCTTCCTGAGCGGTATGACGGCTGTGTGGTCCCATGGTGTTTATACTTGCATACTACTGTTAGCACAGATGAACTTGGTACCTTCAGGCGTTTGGAAATGGCTCCCAAGGATGAACAACACTTGTGGAGGTCTACAATTGTTTTTCTGAGGTCTTGGCTGATTTCTTTTGATTTTCCCATGATGTCAAGCAAAGAGGCACAGAGTTTGAAGGTAGGCCTTGAAATAGACCGCAGGTACACCTCCAATTGACTAAAATGATGTCAATTAGCCTATCAGAAGCTTCTAAAGCCATTACATCATTTTCTGTTTAAAGGCACAGTCAACTTAGTGTATGTAAACTTCTGACCCACTGGAATTGTGATACAGTGAATTATAAGTGCAATAATCTGTTAACAATTGTTGGAAAAATTACTTGTGTCATGCACAAAGTAGATGTCCTAACCGACTTGCCAAAACTATAGTTTGTTAACAAGACATTTGTGGAGTGGTTGAAAAATGAGTTGTAATGATTCCAACCTAAGTGTATGTAAACTTCCGACTTCAACTGTATATATATATATATATATATATATATATATATATATATATATATATATCCCCCTCCTAAAAAAAATATATCATATTAATATAATGATAACTGGACAGGTAACATTAACTTGAGATAAATGAAAATAATTAAAATGAAGGTTGAGCTCAATAAAGTTAACAGGCCTCAATCATGCCTGAATACATACTGACAGCATGGCAACCTTCCCCTGTCTACCTGGAACATACAAACACTGACCATTCACAATTAACAAGTTCAATTAAAGGCATTACATGTACAATAACATATATAGGCAATAATTCATATTTTCCAAAATACATAGCCACTTTCAATCACCGTGTAAACCATGCATCATATGGACGCGAGGTCCCACCCACACACACACACACACACACACACACACACACACACACACACACACACACACACACACACACACACACACACACACACACACACACACACACACACACACACACACACACACACACACACAGCTCTCAGAACAGTGGGAATAGAAGTGTGCCTATTTGCACCTCGGTCGCTATCATCAACTATCATCAAGCCCACTGTGCACTATGGCTCCACTGACTCCTCTAGTCTCTGAACTGTGTGTGTGCATTAATGCAGGACAGTGGATACTGGTGTGTGTGTGTTTATCTTTGCAGGTGTCAAAGGATGCTGAGAAGCTAATATGAGCATCGTTATTCTGCATGCATGCATGAACACAGTTACAGAGAGAGAGAAAAAGAGCAGGAGAGAGAGAGAGAGAGAGAGAGAGAGAGAGAGAGCAGGCGAGAGAGAGCAGGAGAGAGAGAGAGAGAGCAGGCGAGAGAGCGAGAGAGAGATAGAGAGCAGGCGAGAGAAAGAGAGAGAGATAGGAGAGAGAGAGAGCATTAGCGAGAGAGAAAGAGAGCAGAAGAGGGAGATCAGGAGAGAGAAAGAGAGAGAGCGAGAGAGCAGGAGAGAGAGAGCAAGAGAAGGGGGAGGTATAATGCATTCTGTCCCTGTCCTGTTGACTTTCCACATGATTACTGTCCCTTCATGGCTCAGTCAGTCAGTGAGGTCACAAGGTCCGGCCTCCTCACCAGAGCCAGCCAGACAGACAGCCAGCCAGCCAGCCAGCCAGACAGACAGACAGATGTCTCTGCCTGATGCAACCACTCAATCCTAATTTTGGGTCTACAGAAACCTACCTCCAAACTCTCTACTAACCCTCTTCCAGTCCAAAACACCAGGAGCAGAACGCCTGCTGTGAGACAGCAGAGTTTGGATGAGGTTGTGCTGGTTGTAGAGGTTTGGACAAAGGCTGAGTGTGGTGGTTGTTGTGGTTGTGTGAGTGCATTTGGCTGTGTGGGGTTATGTTGGACGGTGAAGGTGAGGATGGATGTGGGAGTGTGTGGTGGTGAGCGGGGATGTTCTGCAGTCAGCCAGTATTAAGAATTTTCCAGGCGTAATGTTTCCTCCCTGCCTGTCGTTTCTGCTCTGAGAACAGGCTGAGGCTGATATATCAGCTCTCTAACCCGCTCCAGCAGCACCACTGCAGGACACTAACTCCAGAATCCAGGATGAGTTTGTGTGTGTGTGTGTGTGTGTGTGTGTGTGTGTGTGTGTGTGTGTGTGTGTGTGTGTGTGTGTGTGTGTGTGTGTGTGTGTGTGTGTGTGTGTGTGTGTGTGTGTGTGTGCGTGCGTGCGTGCGTGCGTGCGTGCGCGCGCGCGCGTGGGCATGAACACACTCCTGCTGCATGTGTGTGTTAGCCTCTGCCTGTGTAAAGATTGAATTGGGCCCTGCTATATTAGAACAATAAATGACTATCTAAACGATACAGCCCCAGTCAGGTATCTAATGAGAGGAGTAGATTCAACCCTGAAGAGATGACAGGACGCCATACATCATCACACAGCAGTCCTTTATCACACCCTCTGACCTCATCGCTGTCTTCTCTCTAGCAGGATCCAGTTATTACAAACCATTATGTACTGCCTCGGCTGGGGATCAAATCTAAAGGGATTCACTGTTGGCTCTGCTGCCCATCGTCATGGAGACGGATGGCCCTGGTGGGCGTGGTGGGGTCGTGGGGTCAGGCTGTGGTGGAGACTGGAGAATGGGTCTTGTACCCCCCCCCCCCCCCCCCCCCTTTTCACTGTCCTCTCTGACTCAATCACGTGACGCCGTGGCGACAGGGCTGGGGAAATGTTGCATTCTCTGAGCCGTGAAATGGCCATTGTTTTTTTCCTATTAGAGTGCAGCGGTCCAGGGTCATTGGAAACAAATTGGAGAAGCTGCAGCTACAGCTGAGATCACTTTCACCCTGCAACTAGTCTTCCCTTTCACTGTCAGGGTGCGTTTGAATTATCATTCTATTTCACCTCCCACTTCTTTTTTGATCATAGCATTCGGGATGGCAATACACTTTCACCTGCCCTTCAGAGGTCCTGCTACAACAGGAACATCTTCTCCTCTCACTGGCTCTGTGGTTCTATGTGATGTTGTATAGATAAGCACAGTGTGACTCAGTGAATATGCATTAGAGAGACACTCCGACAAAGAGACGGACAAATGGACAGACGAACAGAGACAGACACACAGACAGAAGATACAGAGGGAGAAGCCTGGCTATTGTTATCACCGTGTCGCGCCAATTCTCTCTGTGGAGAAGGTTGTTTGCAGTAGAAATGCTGGCTGTATTAGACCCCAGAGGCCCATGGTGGCTTCACAGCTAACAGTCATCCTCACTAACAGAACTATTCATGTCCCCCGGTGCCACCGTGGCAGCGGAGGTAACTAGGCAACAGCCCAGAGGAATATTGCCGGGTGAGGGAAGTGGCCCACTGTCACTAACAGGTTGTTAATGAGTGAGAGGGCTTGTGTGTGTGTGTGAGAACAGTGATATGAATTACTAACACAAACGAACAGATAACACCAGCCGTTAGTAGGACAAACATAACAGGCGCTGATAGAGAAGGTCTGACCTTAGCTCTAGAGTAGTGCTCAGCAACAGGCAGCCCGTGGGCCAAAACAGGCTTGCGAGTGATTTATTTTTGCCATATTCTGGGGTGATTTTAGTTTTGAGTAAAAAAAGACACTGAAATCACGAGGAATTCAGTAAAATAAATGCTGGATTTAGGAACTCTGTATTCCCACAAATAAAAAAAGGCACATACTCTATGTGAACGTGTCTCAATGGAATCAAGGTATGGAATTACTGTTATTTTCAAATACAATCTTAGTTGTGGTCAATTTGCAGTGGTGGAAAAAGTAGTAAAGATACCTTAATAGAAAATGACTTAAGTAAAAGTGAAAGTCACTCAGTAAAATATTACTTGAGTAAAAGTCTAAAAGTATTTGGTTTTAAATATACACTACCGTTTTAGAACAGCTACTCATTCAGGGGTTTTGTTTATTTGTACTATTTTCTACATTGCAATAGTGAAGACATCAAAACTATGAAATAACACATATGGAATCATGTAGTAACCAAAAAAGTGTTAAACAAATGAAAATATATTTTATATTTGAGATTCTTCAAATAGCCACCCTTTGCCTTGATGACAGCTTTGCACACAATTTGCAGTTTAAATGATCATGTTCCGAACCCCCGAAAACAATCGTCCTGCGGCTGAATCTAGTTTCCTACCCTTGCTATAGAGTCTAGGCAATGGAGGACAATCAGTCAACCTCTTGTTTCCTATCCACAGTGACCCCTGCACTCTGATAATACAGACTCTGACCCTTGATGCCACAGGCACTCTCCTCTCCCCTCCTGTGGCAGTGGAGGTATCTAGGAAACAGCCCAGAGGAATATCACAGGTCATCGACTGTTCAGGGAAGTGGCCCACTGGTGCCATCTGAGGCTAGAAGTATCAGTAGTGC